>NC_058087.1:199523655-199823655 GCF_014858855.1 Bufo gargarizans
TCCATAGTCTCACTGCTTACAGTAAAGAGTCCATAGTCTCACTGCTCTTACAGTATAGAGTCCATAGTCTCACTGCTCTTACAGTAAAGAGTCCATAGTCTCACTGCTCTTACAGTAGAGTCCATAGTCTCACTGCTCTTACAGTAAAGAGTCCATAGTCTCACTGCTCTTACAGAAGAGTCCATAGTCTCACTGCTCTTACAGTAAGAGTCCATAGTCTCACTGCTCTACAGTAAAGAGTCCATAGTCTCACTGCTCTTACAGTATAGAGTCCATAGTCTCACTGCTCTTACAGTAAGAGTCCATAGTCTCACTGCTCTTACAGTAAAGAGTCCATAGTCTCACTGCTCTTACAGTAAAGAGTCCATAGTCTCACTGCTCTTACAGTAGAGTCCATAGTCTCACTGCTCTTACAGTAGAGTCCATAGTCTCACTGCTCTTACAGTAAGAGTCCATAGTCTCACTGCTCTTACAGTAAGAGTCCATAGTCTCACTGCTCTTACAGTAAGAGTCCATAGTCTCACTGCTCTTACAGTAAAGAGTCCATAGTCTCACTGCTCTTACAGTAAAGAGTCCATAGTCTCACTGCTCTTACAGTAAAGAGTCCATAGTCTCACTGCTCTTACAGTAAAGAGTCCATAGTCTCACTGCTCTTACAGTAAAGAGTCCATAGTCTCACTGCTCTTACAGTAAGAGTCCATAGTCTCACTGCTCTTACAGTAAAGAGTCCATAGTCTCACTGCTCTTACAGTAAGAGTCCATAGTCTCTGCTCTTACAGTAAAGAGTCCATAGTCTCACTGCTCTTACAGTAAAGAGTCCATAGTCTCACTGCTCTTACATAGAGTCCATAGTCTCACTGCTCTTACAGTAAGAGTCCATAGTCTCACTGCTCTTACAGTAAAGAGTCCATAGTCTCACTGCTCTTACAGTAAAGAGTCCATAGTCTCACTTCTTACAGTAAGAGTCCATAGTCTCACTGCTCTTACAGTAAAGAGTCCATAGTCTCACTGCTCTTACAAAGAGTCCATAGTCTCACTGCTCTTACAGTAAGAGTCCATAGTCTCACTGCTCTTACAGTAAAGAGTCCATAGTCTCACTGCTCTTACAGTAAGAGTCCATAGTCTCACTGCTCTTACAGTAAGAGTCCATAGTCTCACCAGTAAAGAGTCAATAGTCTCCACGCTCTTACAGTAAAGAATCCATAGTCTCACGCTCTTACTATAGAGCCATGTCTCACTGCTTACAGTAAAGAGTCAATAGTTCACTGCGCTTAAAGTAAAGAGTCCATATCTCACTACTCTTACAGTAAAGGAGTCGATAGTCTCACTGTTCTTACAGTAAAAGAGTCCATAGTCTCACTGCTATTACAGTAAAAGAGTCCATAGTTCTCACTCTCTTACCAAAAAGAACGTCATAGGTCTCATGCTCTACAGTAAGAGTCCCATATAGTCTTCACTTTTCTACAGTAAAGAGTTCCATAGTCCACTGCTCTTACCGTCAATAGTCGATGTCTGACTGCTCTTACAGTACAGAGGCCATACAGTCTCACGCTTTTTTTACAGTAAAGAGTCAATAGTGCACTGCTTTACAGTAAAGAGTCCTAGTCTCAATGCTCATACAGTAAATAGTCCAAGTCTCACTGCTCTTACAGTAAAGAGTCATAGTTCACCGCTCTTACAGTAAAAGAGGTTCCATAAGGGTTCTCACCGTCTTACAGTAAAGGTTCATAGTCTCACTGCTTTACAGTTAAAGAGTCCATAGTCTCACTGCTCTTACAGTAAGAGTCCATAGTCTCACTGCTTCTTACAGTAAGAGTCCGTAGTCTCACCGCTCTTACAGTAAAGAGTCCATAGTCTCACTGTTCTTACAGTAAGAGTCCATAGTCTAACCGCTCTTACAGTAAAGAATCCATAGTCTCACCGCTCTTACAGTATAGAGTCCATAGTCTCACTGCTCTTACAGTAAAGAGTTCATAGTCTCACTGCTCTTACAGTAAAGAGTCCATAGTCTCACTGCTCTTACAGTACAGAGTCCATAGTCTCACTGCTCTTACAGTAAAGAGTCCACAGTCTCACTACTCTTACAGTAAAGAGTCCATAGTCTCACTGCTCTTACAGTTTAGAGTCCATAGTCTCACTGCTCTTACAGTAAGAGTCTATAGTCTCACTGCTCTTACAGTAAAGAGTCCATAGTCTCACTGCTCTTACAGTATAGAGTCCATAGTCTCACTGCTCTTACCGTAAAGAGTCCATAGTCTCACTGCTCTTAAAGTAAAGATTCCATAGTCTCACTGCTCTTACAGTAAAGAGTCCATATTTTCACTGCTCTTACAGTAAAGAGTCCACAGTCTCACTGCTCTTACAGTAAAGAGTCCACAGTCTCACTGCTCTTACAGTACAGAGTCCATAGTCTCACTGCTCTTACAGTAAAGAGTCCATAGTCTCACTGCTCTTACAGTAGAGTCCATAGTCTCACTGCTCTTAAAACAGTAAAGAGTCTATAGTCTCACTGCTCTTACAGTAAAGAATCCTCTTCTATGTTTGTGAACAAACCTTCTTTCCTCCAGACGCAGAGGATGTCCCCTCGTCACAGTCACCGTCCTGGGGATAAATAGATGATGGGAGAGATCTCTGTACTGTCCCCTGATATATTTATACGTAGTTATTAGATCTCCACTCAGTCGTCTTTTTTCTAAAGTGAATAACCCTAATTTTGATAATCTTTCAGGGTACTGTAGTTGCCCCATTCCAGTTATTACTTTAGTTGCCCTCCTCTGGACCCTCTCCAGCTCTGCTATGTCTGCCTAGTTCACAGGAGCCCATAACTGTACACAGTACTCCATATGTGGTCTGACTAGTGATGTGTAAAGTGGTAGGACTATGTTCTCAACACGGGCATCTATGCCCCTTTTGATGCAACCCATTATCTGATTGGCCTTGGCAGCAGCTGCCTGACACTGTTTTTTGCAGCTTAGTTTGTTGTTTATTAAAATTCCTAGATCCTTTTCCATGTCAGTGTTACCGAGTGTTTTACCATTTAGTATGTACGGGTGACTTGCATTATTCCTTCAATCTATCCAGATCGCTCTGTAGTAGTATACTGTCCTCGGTAGTATATATAGTATACTGTCCTCTGTAGTATATATACAGTATACTGTCCTTTGTAGTATATATACTGTACTGTGCCCTGTAGTATATATACAGTATACTGCCCTCCGTAGTATATATAAAATATACTGTCCTCTGTAGTATATATACAGTATACTGTCCTCTGTAGTATATATACAGTATTCTGTCCTCTGTAGTATATACAGTATACTGTCCTCTGTAGTATATATATATATATATATATATATATACAGTATACTGTCCACTGTAGTATATATACAGTATACTGTCCTCTTCAGTGTTAATTACTTTACACAGTTTAGTGTCATCTGCGAAAATTAATATTTTACTGTGCAAGCCTTCTAAAAGATCATTAATAATTATATTGAAGAGAATAGGGCCCAATACTGACCCCTGAGGTACTCCACTAGTAGTAGCAGCAGTGATAGTAGTGGTAGTGGTAGTAGTAGTCATGGTGGTGTTAATATTAGTAGTAGTAGTATTATAGTATTAGTAGTAGTAGTAATGATAGTAGTGGTAGTGATGTTAGTAGTAGTAGTGGTAGCAGTGGCAGTAGTAGTAGTGGTAGTAGTATTAGTGATAGTATAGGTAGCTGTAGTAGTAGTACCGTAGTAGTATTAGTTGCAGTGGCAGTAGTATTAGTAGTAGTGATATTATTGGTAGCTGTAGTAGTAGCATAAGTTGTAGTAGTAGTGGTTGTAGTAGTAGTGTTAGTTTTGGTAGCAGTGTTAGTAGTAGTAGTAATAGTAGTAGAAGTTGTAGTAGTAGTAGTAGCAGTAGTAGTAGTTGTAGTAGTAGTAGTGATAGTATTGGCAGCAGTAGTAGTAGTAGAAGTTGTAGTAGTAGCAGTTGTAGTAGTAGTGATAGTATTGGTAGCAGCAGTAGTAGTAGTAGTTGTTGTAGTAGTATTGATAGTATTGGTAGCAGTAGTAGTAGTAGTAGAAGTTGTAGTAGTGATAGTATTGGTAGCAGTAGTAGTAGTAGTAGTTGTAGTAGTAGTGATAGTATTGGTAGCAGCAGTAGTAGTAGAAGTTGTAGTAGTAATAGTATTAGTAGCAGTAGTAGTTGTTGTAGTAGTGATAGTATTGGTAGCAGTAGTAGTTGTAGTAGTAGTGATAGTATTGGTAGCAGTAGTAGTAGTAGTTGTAGTAGTAGTGATAGTATTGGTAGCAGTAGTAGTAGTTGTAGTAGTAGTGATAGTATTGGTAGTAGTAGTAGTAGTAGTGATAGTATTGGTAGCAGTAGTAGTAGTAGTTGTAGTAGTAGTGATAGTATTGGTAGCAGTAGTAGTAGTAGTAGTTGTAGTAGTAGAAGTTGTAGTAGTGATAGTATTGGTAGCAGTAGTGGTAGTATTAGTAGTAGAAGTTGTAGTAGCGATAGTATTGGTAGCAGTAGTAGTAGTAGTAGTTGTAGTAGTAGAAGTTGTAGTAGTGATAGTATTGGTAGCAGTAGTGGTAGTATTAGTAGTAGAAGTTGTAGTAGCGATAGTATTGGTAGCATTAGTAGTAGTAGTAGTAGTAGTAGAAGCTGTAGTAGTGATAGTATTGGTACCAGTATTATTATTATTATTATTAGTAGTATTAGTAGCAGCCTTGCAGTGTGGATGTGGAAAGAGTAGGGCAATCAGAGACACGTGGATGCAACAGTAGAAGCATGGAACATACAAGGCTGTCTATGGGAAGTAGTATTAATAGTAGTAGTAATGGTACTAGCACATTGTAGTTAATGGTGGTGGCAGTGGGGGATGAGCAGCGAGGAGCAGCAGCCGTACGGAACATGAATGTGGGCAGGTCTCATTAGTGGCCTGACGCGGGCGGCAGCAGCACGTTGTCAGGTCCTGGGGGCTTCTCATTGGGGGTCCCAGCATCTACAGGGCAGACAGCAGGACGCGGTATCTGTTCTTCTTCCTCCTCCTTCGTCACCACCTGCTGAATGAACGTCAGCGTCTCTTCGGATACATATGAGGGGAATGAGGGACAACCGCAGCATTTCCGGCATGAGCTGCCGCTGCCCGGCCTAGAAACAATCCATGTGTCCTGCTGAGGCGGTCGGAGTATGACCAGATCGTTCACGGCTTTCCGCTGCTCGGACGCTCGAGCACGTGCAGGGTGAATTCCAGTGAGTTGGCCCATCGCGGATTAGGCTTTGTAGCTGCAGACGGTTCTGTCACTGCAAGTCCAGGAGAGCGTTCCTCACCACGTGAGAACGCCTGAACAGCGGGACAGTCTCCTGTACACGGCAGGGCATGCAGAAAGCACATGTTATTCCCCCCGGTTCAGGGCAGCCAGGATGTTGTGCCCATTGTCGCTGACCACCTTGCCCAGTTAGAGTCGACGAGATGACAGCCAGCGGGATGTTGGCTGATCACCTATATGCTGGTTTTATTAAATTCAAAATAAAACAAAAATAAATAATCAAGTGAAAGATGTGAGAGGAGCCGACACCGAGCTCTCGCTAGTGTTCTATATGCTGTGCTAGATCGATGGGAGAACATGTGCTGTGCAGTCTTCGCTTATTCCATCCCCCAGAAAAAGGATTTCTATGAAAATGTGGGAAATGAAATAAGAGTAATGTCCTTGTAGGTCGCTGCTTTTGAGGTTTGCAGCAGCTGCAGTTCTGCTAGGAGGCACAGCGGCCTCAGCGCCTCACTTCTCACTCCCTGGCTGACAGCTTCCCTGCCTGTCCCTATTCTACAAACAGGGGAGCACCACCTATGAGGCCAGGTGAGGCTATCCCGCAGGCAGCTCCAGGTAGGGGCAAGAGGGGGGCAGCCGATGGGCCAAGGGCTGAAGGGAAGGGGTTTGGTTAAAGGGGTTGTCCGGGTTCAAAGCTGAACCTGGTCATACCCATATTTTCACCCAGGCAGCCCTCTGGTGTTAGCATCGGAACATTTCATGCTCAGGATCGCGCAGGGAAAGGGCTTTTTTATTTACAATGACACACTGCTGCGCTGTTTCAGTTTTTTGCCTCAGGCAGCAGAAAGTCTAGGTGCACCCTGTCTACACACACAATTCTTCTTTGTAATCCTAGCCTTTCCCTTCACTCTCCCTGGCAATAAGCTTGATTGATTTCTGACTCTCCCTGACTCCTAAGATGGTTTTCCTGGCAGACACTGTAAGGTCCATCCTCCCTCATTCTCAGGCCAGCACAGGCTGTGAATGAGTTCTGCTCGGGCACCTTCCTGAGAGACTGTCTGTCAGCCTGGAAGCAGGACAAGCCCTCACCCCACCTCTTCCTCTCAGGGTCATGTGAGAAGCCTTCTTCTTCCTCTAGTGCCCTTTTCCTGCCGACATGTGCACTAAGGGAGAGCACTATGCGCCATTTTTGTAGATTTGTCCGAAACAAACCTGAAAATATTCAGGTTCGTCTGCCCTCCGAAAAACAGCAAAATTAATTCCAAACTGGTTCGCTCATCCTTAATAGAGATAATAGTAAATGATACATTGTATATAGGGATCAGTATAAATGATACATGTACAAACCGGATTCCAAAAAAGTTGGGACACTATACAAATCGTGAGTAAACACTGAATGCAATGATGTGGAGGCGCCAACTTCTAATATTTTATTCAGAATAGAACATAAATCACGGAACAAAAGTTTAAACTGAGAAAATGGACCATTTTAAGGGAAAAATATGTTGAATCAGAATTTCATGGTGTCAACAAATCCCCAAAAAGTTGGGACAAGGCCATTTTCCCCGCTGTGTGGCATCTCCCCTTCTTCTTACAACACTCAACAGACGTCTGGGGACCGAGGAGACCAGTTTCTCCAGTTTAGAAATAGGAATGCTCTCCCATTCTTGTCTAATACAGGCCTCTAACTGCTCCATCGTCTTGGGCCTTCTTTGTTGCACCTTCCTCTTTATGATGCGCCAAATGTTCTCTATAGGTGAAAGATCTGGACTGCAGACCGGCCATTTCAGTACCCGGATCCTTCTCCTACGCAGCCATGATGTTGTGATTGATGCAGAATGTGGTCTGGCATTATCTTGTTGAAAAATGCAGGGTCTTCCCTGAAAGAGATGACGTCTGGATGGAGCAGATGTTGTTCTAGAACCTGAATATATTTTTCTGCATTGATGGTGCCTTTCCAGACATGCAAGCTGCCCATGCCACACGCACTCATGCCACCCCATACCATCAGAGATGCAGGCTTCTGAACTGAGCGCTGATAACCACTTGGGTTGTCCTTGTCCTCTTTGGTCCGGATGACATGGCGTCCCAGATTTCCAAAAAGAACTTTGAATCGTGACTCGTCTGACCACAGAACAGTCTTCCATTTTGCCACACTCCATTGTAAATGATCCCTGGCCCAGTGAAAACGCCTGAGCTTGTGGATCTTGCTTAGAAATGGCTTCTTCTTTGCACTGTAGAGTTTCAGCTGGCAGCGGCGGATGGCGCGGTGGATTGTGGTCACTGACAATGGTTTCTGGAAGTATTCCTGAGCCCATTCTGGGATTTCCTTTACAGTAGCATTCCTGTTTGTGGTGCAGTGTCGTTTAAGGGCCCGGAGATCACGGGCATCCAGTATGGTTTTACGGCCTTGACCCTTACGCACAGAGATTGTTCCAGACTCTCTGAATCTTCGGATGATGTTCTGCACAGTTGATGATGATAGATGCAAAGTCTTTGCAATGTTTCGCTGGGTAACACCTTTCTGATATTGCTCCACTATCTTTCTGCGCAACATTGTGGGAATTGGTGATCCTCTCCCCATCTTGGCTTCTGGGAGACACTGCCGCTCGGAGAAGCTCTTCTTATACCCAATCATGTTGCCAATTGACCTAATTAGTGTTAATTGGTCTTCCAGCTCTTCGTTATGCTCAAATTTACTTTTTCCAGCCTCTTATTGCTACTTGTCCCAACTTTTTTGGAATTTGTTGACACCGTGAAATGTTGAATCAACGTATTTTTCCTTTAAAATGATACATTTACTCGGATTAAACGTTTGATCCGTCATCTACGTTCTATTACAAATAACATATTGACATTTGCCATCTCCACATCATTGCATCCAGTTTTTATTCACAATTTGTTCAGTGTCCCAACTTTTTGGGAATCCGGTTTGTATATCGAGATCAGTATAAATGATACATTGTATAAAGGAACCAGTATAAATAATACATTCTATATAGACATCGGTATAAATGATATATTGCATATAGATATCCCCAGTTTCGGACTGGGGTACCTAGGGCCCACCAGTAAAATTTATTTTGGGAGTCCACCGTACGGATACATTCAAATATAATAAATAATCTAACAAGTTTTATTATATGAACATCGGCTGTTTGAGGTGCTGCACATTGAATATATTTATGTAGTGCAGTAAGTCTACTGTGTTATGTGCCACTTGTGCAAGGGGAGGGGGACTAGGGGCCCACCTTGGTCAGGGACCCACCGGTGGATTCCCCTGTACCCCTGTGGGCCAGTCCGAGCCTGGATATCCCTATAAATGATATATTGTATATAGGGATCAGTATAAATGATACATTGTATATAGGGATCGGTATAAGGCCTCATGTACAAAAACGTAATTTCATTCCGTGTCCGTTCCATTTTTTTGTGGACTGTATACGGAACCATTCATTTCAATGGGTCCGCAAAAACAAAATGGAAGGTACGTTCCGCAAAAAAATAGAACATATCCTATTATTGTCCATATTACTGTTCTATTAGGGGCCAGCTGCTCCGTTTCACAAAATACGGAATGTATGCGGACTGCAAAATACATACGATTGTGTGCATGAGGCCTAAATAATACATTGCATATAGGGATCAGTATAAATAATACATTGCATATAGATCAGTATAAATGATACATTGTATAAAGGGGCGGAGCTTCTGTATTGTATAGTTTGTGATGTAGCCTCATTCATTACATAACGGACTAGGCTAGGGTTGTTTCGATACCCAAATTTTGATTTAATTTCGATAACATAAAAAAGTATTGGGATACATGATACCATTCGATACCGCGTGAAAAAGATAAAACACCCAAAAAATCCAGGTGCATTCTGCATTTAAAAAAAATGGCAAATCGCTCAGTTTTTTTTTTTTTTTTTCCTGTACCGGCGTTCACCGCATAGGAGATTTTTTTAATATTTTAATAGTTTGGAGTTTTCAGACGTGGCGATCTGTATATGTTTATTTATTTATTGTTACTATATTTTATATATAAAACCGAGAAAGGGGGTGATTTATACTTAATATTTTGGTGTTTTTTTTATTTTTATTTAATAACTATTTCCCCCCTTAGGGGCCAGAACCTGGGATCTTTTAATTCCTTGTCCTATTCACCCTGATAGAGCTCTATTAGGGTGAATAGGACCTCATACTCTCCCTGCTGCCCTGGGCATAGTACACACAGCAGCAGGGAGGTAGCATCCTGGCTGCCATGGTAACCCATCAGAGCTCCGGGATTACACTGCTGGGGCTCCAATCAGAAGCTGCCACCGCCACCAATGAGGAGGAGGGGACCCTGTGGCCACTGCCACCACTGATTTTAATATGGGAGGTGTTGGGGGGGAGGGCGCACTGCACCACCAATGTTTTTAATACTGGCGGGGGGAGGGCGCAAGGCGCCACCAATGAAAGTTAACGTTTAATACAAATACAGGTGCCGGTGGCAGAATCACAGGAGCTGCGATCAGCGTCAGTTAACCCCTCAGGTGCCGCACCTGCCTCCAGTATCTGTATTAACGAGTTAGTTATCTTCATTGGTGGCGCAGTGACCACAGCCCCTCCCCCTTCTCCGCCCCTCTCTCCTCTCATTGGCAGAGAGTCCTTCTTGCCTGCGCTGCTGAGGGAACATGGCACACCCTGACAGCAGCGCGCTCCATGTTCTCTGATACTAGGCTGCACAGTAGCGATTAATGTCAAATACGATACGATACCTGGACAAAAGTATCGATTGAGTATCGATATTTCGATACCCGAAACAACCCTAGACTAGGCTCCCCTGATATAAGGAAGTCTTGCTCTGGTGGATAATGATGGGGGTAGTTGTCCTCAGTATTTTCTCATAATCTAATGTGAATGTTCAGGAGCGGAGAACATGATAAAGGTGATTATTGATTCGGAAGAAGCGGAATCCCAGGAACGGAACCATTCTGAATGGGGACAATCCCCCCCGTGTCCCCAGGTGACTCTGACGGAGGCCGAGCTGGATGCGATCAGTCCATCCGACGATGTGTCTATAGGGAGGAGAATGGCCGACAAAGTGAAGCAGATGAGGAAAATCCTACAAGTGGACGCAGGTGAGTGAGGAATACAATCTCAAGACAATATCATTGGTATGAGGATGTTGGGGGCAGTAGTGGTGTAGGTGGGCTTCTGCTTTGCAGGTCATCTTGGCCGGTGTGGGATGTAGACCCCATCTGGGACCAGTGATAGACTGGGGCTTATCATCTATTACATCCTGACCCCTGCTGTGCCGGCGGCGGTCGGAGTATTATATGATATTACCGCTTGTCGTGTCTGGTACTAATCGCCTTTCTTTCCCTCTTTACAGATAATTCACTTTTACATCGTCTCTGGGTAAGGAAAACACAGAGGATCTAATGGCCGAAGTAATCTGCATGTGTGATTAGTGCTGAGCGGATCGAAGTCAATCAAATTGACTTTGATCCGACTTTCTGACGCTTCGTGGTAACAAATCAATTTTTCCTGAAATGGTGGCAAAAAAAGAAATAAAAACATACTGGCCTCATCCATTTGCACTCGAAGATTCTGAAATCTCGCGCACGCCGCCGTGTGATGTCACCACATTATCACGATGGCCGGGGAGCGGTGACTTCACCAGTAATGTCAGTCACCACCTCATCAGCACGTGACAGAATTTGCGAGTTTTCTTCAAGATGGCTGCGATGGCCTCTCCCCGAGCAAAAGGATGCGATGAGTATGTTTTTATTTCTTTTTTGCCACCATTTCAGGAAAAATTGATTTGTTCCAGCGGGATGCAATATGGCGGCAGGCCTTCTAAATGCTTCTCTCATTCCTAACTGGCCTTGGCTTCAATATGGTTTGCTGAGGAGGGCGTCTTTTGCCCGTTTTCCCTCTACTCCATTAATGAATCTCTTGGTACAGGATAATGCAAGGAGCGGGTGCTCTGCGAGCTGCTCCCCGGGGCTCCTGCAGCAGGAGGGGAACGCTCCCCTCACTGCACCATGGCTTGTCTCTCTGGACACTACAGCTTCCTGAAACCCCTCTCTTGGTGGAAAACAGGACTGGCCCACTTCTGCCCAAAGGGGGGATAAGAATGGTATGGTAAGTTCCATTCTCTCTGCCAGGTACACTGCCACCCGCTGGTGAACCAGGCACAGTGCATGAACAGTTTTTGCACATAAGCCAATGACTCTTTGCTGATGGTGGTAGCACAGTTGGTGCTGCAAACCAATACAATGGTGGCAAACAGGCTAGCAATAGGCATGTAGGAGTGGTAGTGTCCCTCTGGGCCGCTACACTTCACATGACCGGATTACTTTAAGTTATTACGATGTAACAATCAGCAACATTTCCTGGGATCTGTACGATGATAATTACAATCACCTGCACGTTTCGTGTCCTGATATTGTATATTATTTCTAGGAATTTATGGGGGTTGTCAGCACTGGAATCAGTGTAAAAAATACTCTAGGACTTCATCTCCCTCATGTCCTGGTCTCTAGGCACTGGTCTGAAACACTGTAACAAAACACCTGCGCTGGGAATTGAAAAACTGAAAAAATAAAGTAAAATTAGAAAAATGCAATAAACATATTTTAATGGTCAAATAAACACCATAACCTTGTACATAACATAGAGATGGTCGGTCTCCCTGTAACCAGAAAAACCTGCGCAACAAAGAGATGGCTATCGGTAAAAAATAAGGATAAATAGCTCTTTTTTCCACATTTCACTCATGGTAAAAACTAAAAGAAAATATGAAAAAAATTTTTTACCTGGAGCAAGAGAAAAATCTGGAAGAAATTAGCAAAAAAAAAAATATATGAAAATAAGAATTTTAGAATTGGGATTTTATGCAGCTTTCTTCCCCTGTGATGATGTTCACATTTGTCATTTTTGTCTTTCCTTGCTATTCATGACACAACAATAATATATTCATTATTTTGACAGAAATGAAATTGAAAATCAAAAATTAAATTTAAAACTATTTATGATTATTGGGGTGAGTGAAATTACCTGGGATATAAGGGGGTTAATTGCCCGGATGCATCTGGAGGTGGTGATGAGTATCTGCTCAGCTCCTCCTGCTCTATCATCTCCAGACTGCAGCTGCAGCACCAGGTTAATGAGACAGTCCCGGCTGTCGGTCTTCTTCAGGGTTTTCTGGTCTCTGATGCTCTTCTGCACCTTGTGTATCTTTACTTCAGTTTCAGGATAGTAAACCTGTTATCGGGATCTTCTCCAGAGAAGCAGAGAGTCAGTATTCCTGGCTGATGAGCGCCCTCGGGTCACACCCTCACAGGGGTCGTATTGCTGAGGTCCGGCCCTGCTGCATCAGTAATAATGGCTTACAGCAGTTTTATCAGGATTTATCTCTCTGCAAATTCGGGATCCTGTATCACAGCAAGAACAGAGGGAGAATCAATGTGACCGATGTGGTGGACGCCCTGTATGATGAGGAGCTGAAGGATCTCTCCTCTAGACATGGTAAGAGATGGAGGATTGTGTGCTCGAGAATGATAGCCCTAAGTATGATGAGATGTATGGTTAGTAATATGTCCAGTGTGATGGTGGTGACCGGTGGTGGTGACCGGTGGGGTGAGATGTATGGTTATTGATATGTCCAGTGTGATGGTGGTGACTGTTGAGATGTGTGTATGGTTAGTAATATGTCCAATGTGATGGTGATGACCGGTGGGGTGAGATGTGTGGTTATTGATATGTCCAATGTGATGGTGGTGACCGGTGGGGTGAGATGTGTGGTTAGCAATATGTCCAGTGTGATGGTGGTGACCGGTGGGGTGAGATGTGTGGTTAGTAATATGTCCAGTGTGATGGTGGTGACCGGTGGGGTGAGATGTGTGGTTATTGATATGTCCAGTGTGATGGTGGTGACCGGTGGGGTGAGATGTGTGGTTATTGATATGTCCAATGTGATGGTGGTGACCGGTGGGGTGAGATGTATGGTTATTGATATGTCCAGTGTGATGGTGGTCACCGGTGGGGTGAGATGTGTGGTTAGCAATATGTCCAGTGTGATGGTGGTGACCGGTGGGGTGAGATGTGTGGTTAGTAATATGTCCACTGTGATGGTGGTGACCGGTGGGGTGAGATGTGTGGTTATTGATATGTCCAGTGTGATGGTGGTGACCGGTGGGGTGAGATGTATGGTTAGTAGTATGTCCAGTGTGATGGTGGTGACCGGTAGGGTGAGATGTGTGGTTAGTAATATGTCCAGTGTGATGGTGGTGACCGGTGGGGTGAGATGTATGGTTATTGATATGTCCAGTGTGATGGTGGTGACCGGTGTGGTGAGATGTGTGGTTATTAATATGTCCAGTGTGATGGTGGTGACCAGTGTGGTGAGATGTGTGGTTATTGATATGTCCAGTGTGATTGAGGTGACCGGTGGGGTGAGATGTATGGTTAGTAATATGTCCAGTGTGATGGTGGTGACCAGTGGGGTGAGATGTATGGTTAGTAATATGTCCAGTGTGATGGTGGTGACCGGTGGGGTGAGATGTGTGGTTAGTAATGTGTCCAGTGTGATGGTGGTGACCAGTGGGGTGAGATGTGTGGTTAGTAATATGTCCAGTGTGATGGTGGTGACCGGTGGGGTGAGATGTATGGTTAGTAGTATGTCCAGTGTGATGGTGGTGACCAGTGGGGTGAGATGTAAGGTTAGTAATATGTCCAGTGTGATGGTGGTGACCGGTGGGGTGAGATGTATGGTTATTGATATGTCCAGTGTGATGGTGGTGACCGGTGGGGTGAGATGTATGGTTATTGATATGTCCAGTGTGATGGTAGTGACCAGTGTGGTGAGATGTGTGGTTATTGATATGTCCAGTGTGATGGTGGTGACCGGTGGGGTGAGATGTGTGGTTATTGATATGTCCAGTGTGATTGAGGTGACCGGTGGGATATGATGTATGGTTAGTAGTATGTCCAGTGTGATGGTGGTGACCGGTGGGGTGAGATGTATGGTTAGTAATATGTCCAGTGTGATGGTGGTGACCGGTGGGGTGAGATGTGTGGTTAGTAATATGTCCAGTGTGATGGTGGTGACCGGTGGGGTGAGATGTATGGTTATTGATATGTCCAGTGTGATTGAGGTGACCGGTGGGGTGAGATGTATGGTTAGTAGTATGTCCAGTGTGATGGTGGTGACCGGTGGGGTGAGATGTATGGTTATTGATATGTCCAGTGTGATGGTGGTGACCGGTGGGGTGAGATGTGTGGTTATTGATATGTCCAGTGTGATGGTGGTGACCGGTGGGGTGAGATGTATGGTTAGTAGTATGTCCAGTGTGATGGTGGTGACCGGTGGGGTGAGATGTATGGTTATTGATATGTCCAGTGTGATGGTGGTGACCAGTGTGGTGAGATGTGTGGTTATTGATATTTCCAGTGTGATGGTGGTGACCGGTGGGGTGAGATTTGTGGTTATTGATATGTCCAGTGTGATTGAGGTGACCGGTGGGATATGATGTATGGTTAGTAATATGTCCAGTGTGATGTTGGTGACCGGTGGGGTGAGATGTGTGGTTAGTAATATGTCCAGTGTGATGGTGGTGACCAGTGGGGTGAGATGTGTGGTTATTGATATGTCCAGTGTGATGGTGGTGACCGGTGGGGTGAGATGTGTGGTTAGTAATATGTCCAGTGTGATGGTGGTGACCGGTGGGGTGAGATGTATGGTTATTGATATGTCCAGTGTGATGGTGGTGACCGGTGGGGTGAGATGTGTGGTTATTGATATGTCCGGTGTGATGGTGGTGACCGGTGGGGTGAGATGTGTGGTTAGTAATATGTCCAGTGTGATGGTGGTGACCGGTGGGGTGAGATGTGTGGTTATTGATATGTCCAGTGTGATGGTGGTGACCAGTGGGGTGAGATGTGTGGTTATTGATATGTCCAGTGTGATGGTGGTGACCGGTGGGGTGAGATGTGTGGTTATTGATATATCCAGTGTGATGGTGGTGACCGGTGGGGTGAGATGTATGGTTATTGATATGTCCAGTGTGATGGTGGTGACCGAAGAGATGTGTGGTTATTGATATGTCCAGTGTGATGGTGGTGACCGGTGGGATGAGATGTATGGTTATTGATATGTCCAGTGTGATGGTGGTGACCGGTGGGGTGAGATGTATGGTTATTGATATGTCCAGTGTGATGGTGGTGACCGGTGGGGTGAGATGTATGGTTATTGAAATGTCCAGTGTGATGGTGGTGACCGGTGGGATGAGATGTATGGTTATTGATATGTCCAGTGTGATGGTGGTGACCGGTGGGGTGAGATGTATGGTTATTGAAATGTCCAGTGTGATGGTGGTGACCGGTGGGGTGAGATGTATGGTTATTGATATGTCCAGTGTGATGGTGGTGACCGGTGGGGTGAGATGTATGGTTATTGATATGTCCAGTGTGATGGTGGTGACCAGTGGGGTGAGATGTATGGTTATTGATATGTCCAATGTGATGGT
Organism: Bufo gargarizans; assembly: GCF_014858855.1. Classification (NCBI taxonomy): domain Eukaryota; kingdom Metazoa; phylum Chordata; class Amphibia; order Anura; family Bufonidae; genus Bufo; species Bufo gargarizans. The sequence goes on from NC_058087.1 coordinate 199,539,440, forward strand.
GGTGACCGGTGGGATGAGATGTGTGGTTATTGATATGTCCAGTGTGATGGTGGTGACCGGTTCTCTGTAATGTTCTCTGCACAGGGAAGAGTAACGTCATTGTGGTCATAGATGATCTGGAGGACAGCAGTGATCAAGAGAAACGCAGGATTCTAAGTCATCAGCCGAGTATTGGGACAATGGCCGCAGGTCTATTCCTGATCAGTCTCGAGGAGAAGAAATCAAACTATCAGAGATATCTCATGGTGACCAAAGAACAAGCGGAGAAGAAACTGCAGAACCTGACAGAAGTGATAAGAAAGATGAAATCTGGTAATATCATCGTCTGTTCTAGAGCTCACCATGTATGGAGCGCACACCGTGGTCATACCTGTGGGGTTACACAGGACGGCAGAGTCATTCCTGTGACACAGTGACATTATTTTTAAGACTGAAACCAGACGCCGTCCGTCCAGTTCAGCCGGTTATCCTGGAATGCTGATCTGGAGGAAGGCAGGAACCTCCATAAGATTAGACAATGACAGTTTGTTAGTGTTTCTTCAGTTTAGTCATAAATCAGATGAGGTGGTCGTTTAGGAGAGAGCGGGGCCGGAGACCGAGTCTGACAGATGTGCTAGTGATTGGCCTTCTGCAGCCCGCTCTGTGGTGCGTATACTGTACACGCCGGCTGCAGGATCCAAATTCACTTTATCCATGCAAACTCAGAAAACCCCTTTAATCTGTCGCCACACATATCCCTATCATTAAAGAGGTTGGTCTGTGAAGGTTCTCATTTATCCAGGTCATGGTATATATCTGTAAAGAATAAATCAAGGCAACTGGACGTACTGTAGATTTCTTGAAAACGTTTCACTCGTTCTTCCAACGAGCTTTCTCAATTCTGAGTGATTGTACAAAAATTCTGGGAATAAATATGTAACTGAATCCACATCTGGTAATTATACCCAGCATTGGGTCAAAGGTGTTGATACCATTACCCTAATTGGAGTCAGTAGGTGATAATGACCTCCCAGAAAAAGGTGTCAAGACAGCATTGTATGTGGCAGACAATAGATGTCTAACCCCCCCACCTCTATTCAAGCTTGGCTTCCATATTTTTACGTAGATGGCCTCCTTCACGCCTCGTTTGTACCAATCGGCCTCCTTATCCAAAACACGTACTTGACTGTCTTCAAAGGTGTGACCTGTTCCTTTTAGATGTAAGTACACGGCTGAATCTTGACCAGAGGTTTTGGCTCTTCTATGCTGAGCCATACGCTGATGTAGTACGCGTATGGCTCAGCATAGAAGAGCCAAAACCTCTGGTCAAGATTCAGCCATGTACTTACATCTAAAAGGAACAGGTCACACCTTTGAAGACAGTCAAGTACGTGTTTTGGATAAGGAGGCCGATTGGTACAAACGAGGCGTGAAGGAGGCCATCTACGTAAAAATATGGAAGCCAAGCTTGAATAGAGGTGGGGGGGTTAGACATCTATTGTCTGCCACATACAATGCTGTCTTGATATATCAACACCTTTGACCCAATGCTGGGTATAATTACCAGATGTGGATTCAGTTACATATTTATTCCCAGAATTTTTGTACAATCACTCAGAATTGAGAAAGCTCGTTGGAAGAACGAGTGAAACGTTTTCAAGAAATCTACAGTACGTCCAGTTGCCTTGATTTATTCTTTACAGATATATTAAAGGGGTTGGCGACTTTCTGGCGACTTGTGACCGCTGTGCTTGTAAGATGACTGGATGGCACTTACTTATATAGCCTGAGTTATTATTGGGTGCAGTTTGCTATATTTCATACGTAATGCCCCCTTGTTAGGGAAATATTCTGTGCTGTCCACAGGGGGCGCAGTCCATAAGATGGCCGCTGATGGAGGGTCATGTGACCAGACACATCACTCAGCCTTCTCCAGTCAGATGGAGTGCAGGCGGCAGGTGCCGTGTATCTGAGGGGAGGAGATGTCACATGGCGGTGGTCAGCCTGGTCACATCACCCTCCATCAGCAGCCATTTCATTCACAACATCTCTGTGTGGACAACAAAAAACACCATAAACTGGCGCAGAATTTCAACACAGTTTATATTAGTGAGTGCTGTGCAGTCATCTCACAAACACATCGGTCAACAGCAACCACAAAGTGGCCAAACCCATTAAGCTTCACAATAGCTAAAGTGAGGACCCAGCAATGCACCAGGACACTGTTTGTGTGACGGTTTATTACTATTTTATACACTTTTACAAACTGCATGGCACAAATGGTTAATAATAGGGATGAGCGAACTCGAACTGTATAGTTCGGGTTCGTACCGAATTTTGGGGTGTCCGTGACACGGACCCGAACCCGGACATTTTCGTAAAAGTCCGGGTTCGGGTTCGGTGTTCGTCGCTTTCTTGGCGCTTTTGTGACGCTTTCTTGGCGCTTTTTGAAAGGCTGCAAAGCAGCCAATCAACAAGCGTCATACTACTTGCCCCAAGAGGCCATCACAGCAATGCCTACTATTGGCATGGCTGTGATTGGCCAGAGCACCATGTGACCCAGCCTCTATTTAAGCTGGAGTCACATAGCGCCGCCCGTCACTCTGCTCTGATTAGCGTAGGGAGAGGTTGCGGCTGCGACGTTAGGGCGAGATTAGGCAGATTAACTCCTCCAAAGGACTTGATTAACTGATCGATCTGCAGCTGTGGATCATTGAGCTGCTGATCCTCAATTGCTCACTGTTTTTAGGCTGCACAGACCGTTTGTCAGTCTCATTTTTCTGGGGTGATCGGCGGCCATTTTGTGTCTTGTGGTGCGCCAGCACAAGCTGCGACCAAGTGCATTTAACCCTCAATGGTGTGGTTGTTTTTTGGCTAAAGCCTACATCAGGGTGAAGCTGTCACACCAAGTGCATTTAACCAGCAATAGTCTGTTCATTTTTTGGCCATATACAAAATCAGGGGCAAGCTGCGCCTGTCACCAAGTGCATTTAACCCTCAATGGTGTGGTTGTTTTTTGGCTAAAGCCTACATCAGGGTGAAGCTGTCACACCAAGTGCATTTAACCAGCAATAGTCTGTTCATTTTTTGGCCATATCCCAGTCTAATTCTGTCACTAAATCCATACCGGTCACCCAGCGCCTAAATACTAGGCCTCAAATTTATATCCAGCTAAATCTGTCCCTAGTGCTGTAGCTGGGCGAGTTATTTAGTGTCCGTTCAAGCACATTTCTTGTTCTGGGTTGAAATACAATTCCCAATTTAGCAATTTCATAATTTAGTGGTTTCTGCTATATCAGAGCTATTTGAAATCTATCCCTAAAAGGGTATATAATATTCAAGGTGCACATTGGGTCATTCAGAATAACTTCACACACACCCGCTTCTGTGCATTTCCAAGTCTAATTCTGTCACTAAACCCATACCTGTCACCCAGCGCCTAAATACTAGGCCTCAAATTTAAATCCCTCTAAATCTCTCGTTACCGCTGTCCTGTTGTTGCTGGGCAAGATATTTAGTGTCCGTCAAAGCACATTTTTTGTTCTGGGTTGAAGTACAATTCCCAATTTAGCAATTTCATAATTTAGTGGTTTCTGCTATATCAGAGCTATTTGAAATCTATCCCAAAAAGGGTATATAATATTCAAGGTGCACATAGGGTCATTCAGAATAACTTCACACACACGCTTCTGTGCATTTCCAAGTCTAATTCTGTCACTAAATCCATACCGGTCACCCAGCGCCTAAATACTAGGCCTCAAATTTATATCCCGCTGAATTTGAATACAATACATTGGGCCAAATAATATATTTGTTGTTGTGGTGAACCATAACAATGAGAAAAACATCTAGTAAGGGACGCGGACGTGGACATGGTCGTGGTGGTGTTAGTGGACCCTCTGGTGCTGGGAGAGGACGTGGCCGTTCTGCCACATCCACACGTCCTAGTGTACCAACTACCTCAGGTCCCAGTAGCCGCCAGAATTTACAGCGATATATGGTGGGGCCCAATGCCGTTCTAAGGATGGTAAGGCCTGAGCAGGTACAGGCATTAGTCAATTGGGTGGCCGACAGTGGATCCAGCACGTTCACATTATCTCCCACCCAGTCTTCTGCAGAAAGCGCACAGATGGCGCCTGAAAACCAACCCCATCAGTCTGTCACATCACCCCCATGCATACCAGGGAAACTGTCTCAGCCTCAAGTTATGCAGCAGTCTCTTATGCTGTTTGAAGACTCCGCTGGCAGGGTTTCCCAAGGGCATCCACCTAGCCCTTCCCCAGCGGTGAAAGACATAGAATGCACTGACGCACAACCACTTATGTTTCCTGATGATGAGGACATGGGAATACCACCTCAGCATGTCTCTGATGATGACGAAACACAGGTGCCAACTGCTGCGTCTTTCTGCAGTGTGCAGACTGAACAGGAGGTCAGGGATCAAGACTGGGTGGAAGACGATGCAGGGGACGATGAGGTCCTAGACCCCACATGGAATGAAGGTCGTGCCACTGACTTTCACAGTTCGGAGGAAGAGGCAGTGGTGAGACCGAGCCAACAGCGTAGCAAAAGAGGGAGCAGTGGGCAAAAGCAGAACACCCGCCGCCAAGAGACTCCGCCTGCTACTGACCGCCGCCATCTGGGACCGAGCACCCCAAAGGCAGCTTCAAGGAGTTCCCTGGCATGGCACTTCTTCAAACAATGTGCTGACGACAAGACCCGAGTGGTTTGCACGCTGTGCCATCAGAGCCTGAAGCGAGGCATTAACGTTCTGAACCTGAGCACAACCTGCATGACCAGGCACCTGCATGCAAAGCATGAACTGCAGTGGAGTAAACACCTTAAAACCAAGGAAGTCACTCAGGCTCCCCCTGCTACCTCTTCTGCTGCTGCCGCCTCGGCCTATTCTGCTGCTGCCGCCTCGGCCTCTTCCTCCGCCTCTGGAGGAACGTTGGCACCTGCCGCCCAGCAAACAGGGGATGTACCACCAACACCACCACCACCACCTCCGTCACCAAGCGTCTCAACCATGTCACACGCCAGCGTTCAGCTCTCCATCTCACAAACATTTGATAGAAAGCGTAAATTCCCACCTAGCCACCCTCGATCCCTGGCCCTGAATGCCAGCATTTCTAAACTACTGGCCTATGAAATGCTGTCATTTAGGCTGGTGGACACAGACAGCTTCAAACAGCTCATGTCGCTTGCTGTCCCACAGTATGTTGTTCCCAGCCGGCACTACTTCTCCAAGAGAGCCGTGCCTTCCCTGCACAACCAAGTATCCGATAAAATCAAGTGTGCACTGCGCAACGCCATCTGTAGCAAGGTCCACCTAACCACAGATACGTGGACCAGTAAGCACGGCCAGGGACGCTATATCTCCCTAACTGCACACTGGGTAAATGTAGTGGCAGCTGGGCCCCAGGCGGAGAGCTGTTTGGCGCACGTCCTGCCGCCGCCAAGGATCGCAGGGCAACATTCTTTGCCTCCTGTTGCCACCTCCTCCTTCTCGGCTTCCTCCTCCTCTTCTTCCACCTGCTCATCCAGTCAGCCACACACCTTCACCACCAACTTCAACACAGCCCGGGGTAAACGTCAGCAGGCCATTCTGAAACTCATATGTTTGGGGGACAGGCCCCACACCGCACAGGAGTTGTGGCGGGGTATTGAACAACAGACCGACGAGTGGTTGCTGCCGGTGAGCCTCAAGCCCGGCCTGGTGGTGTGTGATAATGGGCGAAATCTCGTTGCAGCTCTGGGACTAGCCAATTTGACGCACATCCCTTGCTTGGCGCATGTGCTGAATTTGGTGGTGCAGAAGTTCATTCACAACTACCCCGACATGTCAGAGCTGCTGCATAAAGTGCGGGCCGTCTGTTCGCGCTTCCGGCGTTCACATCCTGCCGCTGCTCGCCTGTCTGCGCTACAGCGTAACTTCGGCCTTCCCGCTCACCGCCTCATATGCGACGTGCCCACCAGGTGGAACTCCACCTTGCACATGCTGGACAGACTGTGCGAGCAGCAGCAGGCCATAGTGGAGTTTCAGCTGCAGCACGCACGGGTCAGTCGCACTACAGAACAGCACCACTTCACCACCAATGACTGGGCCTCCATGCGAGACCTGTGTGCCCTGTTGCGCTGTTTCGAGTACTCCACCAACATGGCCAGTGGCGATGACACCGTTATCAGCGTTACAATACCACTTCTATGTCTCCTTGAGAAAACACTTAGGGCGATGATGGAAGAGGAGGTGGCCCAGGAGGAGGAGGAGGAGGATGAGGAAGAGGGGTCATTTTTAGCACTTTCAGGCCAGTCTCTTCGAAGTGACTCAGAGGGAGGTTTTTGGCAACAGCAGAGGCCAGGTACAAATGTGGCCAGCCAGGGCCCACTACTGGAGGACGAGGAGGACGAGGATGAGGAGGAGGTGGAGGAGGATGAGGATGAAGCATGGTCACAGCGGGGTGGCACCCAACGCAGCTCGGGTCCATCACTGGTGCGTGGCTGGGGGGAAAGGCAGGACGATGACGATACGCCTCCCACAGAGGACAGCTTGTCCTTACCCCTGGGCAGCCTGGCACACATGAGCGACTACATGCTGCAGTGCCTGCGCAACGACAGCAGAGTTGCCCACATTTTAACCTGTGTGGACTACTGGGTTGCCACCCTGCTGGATCCACGCTACAAAGACAATGTGCCCACCTTACTTCCTGCACTGGAGCGTGATAGGAAGATGCGCGAGTACAAGCGCACGTTGGTAGACGCGCTACTGAGAGCATTCCCAAATGTCACAGGGGAACAAGTGGAAGCCCAAGGCCAAGGCAGAGGAGGAGCAAGAGGTCGCCAAGGCAGCTGTGTCACGGCCAGCTCCTCTGAGGGCAGGGTTAGCATGGCAGAGATGTGGAAAACTTTTGTCAACACGCCACAGCTAACTGCACCACCACCTGATACGCAACGTGTTAGCAGGAGGCAACATTTCACTAACATGGTGGAACAGTACGTGTGCACACCCCTCCACGTACTGACTGATGGTTCGGCCCCATTCAACTTCTGGGTCTCTAAATTGTCCACGTGGCCAGAGCTAGCCTTTTATGCCTTGGAGGTGCTGGCCTGCCCGGCAGCCAGCGTTTTGTCTGAACGTGTATTCAGCACGGCAGGGGGCGTCATTACAGACAAACGCAGCCGCCTGTCTACAGCCAATGTGGACAAGCTGACGTTCATAAAAATGAACCAGGCATGGATCCCACAGGACCTGTCCGTCCCTTGTCCAGATTAGACATTAACTACCTCCCCATAACCATATATTATTGGACTCCAGGGCACTTCCTCATTCAATCCTATTTTTATTTTCATTTTACCATTATATTGCGAGGCTACCCAAAGTTGAATGAACCTCTCCTCTGCCTGTGTGCTAGGCCTAAATATATGCCAATGGACTGTTGCAGTGGTGGGTGACGTGAAGCCTCATTCTCTGCTATGACATGCAGACTAATTCTCTGCTGACATGAAGACAGATTCTCTGTTACGGGACCTCCCTCCTCTGCCTGGGTGCTGGGCCTAAATATATGCCAATGGACTGTTGCAGTGGTGGCTGACGTGAAGCCTGATTCTCTGCTATGACATGCAGACTAATTCTCTGCTGACATGAAGACAGATTCTCTGTTACGGGACCTCCCTCCTCTGCCTGGGTGCTGGGCCTAAATATATGCCAATGGACTGTTGCAGTGGTGGCTGACGTGAAGCCTCATTCTCTGCTATGACATGCAGACTGATTCTCTGCTGACATGAAGACAGATTCTCTGTTACGGGACCTCTCTCCTCTGCCTGTGTGTGTGCTGGGCCTAAATATATGCCAATGGACTGTTGCAGTGGTGGCTGACGTGAAGCCTGATTCTCTGCTATGACATGCAGACTAATTCTCTGCTGACATGAAGACAGATTCTCTGTTACGGGACCTCTCTCCTCTGCCTGTGTGTGTGCTGGGCCTAAATATATGCCAATGGACTGTTGCAGTGGTGGCTGACGTGAAGCCTCATTCTCTGCTATGACATGCAGACTAATTCTCTGCTGACATGAAGACAGATTCTCTGTTACGGGACCTCCCTCCTCTGCCTGGGTGCTGGGCCTAAATATATGCCAATGGACTGTTGCAGTGGTGGCTGACGTGAAGCCTCATTCTCTGCTATGACATGCAGACTGATTCTCTGCTGACATGAAGCCAGATTCTCTGTTACGGGACCTCTCTCCTCTGCCTGTGTGTGTGCTGGGCCTAAATATATGCCAATGGACTGTTGCAGTGGTGGCTGACGTGAAGCCTCATTCTCTGCTATGACATGCAGACTAATTCTCTGCTGACATGAAGACAGATTCTCTGTTACGGGACCTCCCTCCTCTGCCTGGGTGCTGGGCCTAAATATATGCCAATGGACTGTTGCAGTGGTGGCTGACGTGAAGCCTCATTCTCTGCTATGACATGCAGACTGATTCTCTGCTGTCATGAAGCCAGATTGTCTGTTACGGGACCTCTCTGCTCTGCCTGTGTGCTAGGCCTAAATATATGCCAATGGACTGTTGCAGTGGTGGCTGACGTGAAGCCTCATTCTCTGCTATGACATGCAGACTGATTCTCTGCTGACATGAAGCCAGATTGTCTGTTACGGGACCTCTCTCCTCTGCCTGTGTGCTAGGCCTAAATATATGCCAATGGACTGTTGCAGTGGTGGCTGACGTGAAGCCTCATTCTCTGCTATGACATGCAGACTAATTCTCTGCTGACATGAAGCCAGATTGTCTGTTACGGGACCTCTCTCCTCTGCCTGGGTGCTGGGCCTAAATTTATGACAATGGACTGTTGCAGTGGTGGCTGACGTGAAGCCTGATTCTCTGCTATGACATGCAGACTGATTCTCTGCTGACATGAAGCCAGATCCTCTGTTACGGGACCTCTCTCCTCTGCCTGTGTGTGTGCTGGGCCTAAATATATGCCAATGGACTGTTGCAGTGGTGGCTGACGTGAAGCCTCATTCTCTGCTATGACATGCAGACTGATTCTCTGCTGACATGAAGCCAGATTGTCTGTTACGGGACCTCTCTCCTCTGCCTGTGTGTGTGCTGGGCCTAAATATATGCCAATGGACTGTTGCAGTGGTGGCTGACGTGAAGCCTCATTCTCTGCTATGACATGCAGACTGATTCTCTGCTGACATGAAGCCAGATTGTCTGTTACGGGACCTCTCTCCTCTGCCTGGGTGCTGGGTAGTGTTGAGCGCGAATATTCGAAAAGCAAATTTTTTTCGCGAATATCGCAACTTCGCGATTTCGCGAATATTTCGAATATAGTGCTATATATTCGTAAAAACGAATATTCGTTTTTTGTTTTTTTCCCCCCCCCCCACAAAATTACAGTACACATATAATTGATTGTTTCCCAAAGGTCCAACAGCTCAGATCTTACTCACATTGCCTAGAAAGTGATTGAGGCGCGAATCTTCGTAAGGCGATTTTATTAGCGCACATGCGAATATCGGCACGTCCCAGAACAGAGGCAAAGGGCTTTGCATTCATACATTAGTGAATTGAGTTGCGAATCTTCGTAAGGCGATTTTATTAGCGCACATGCGAATATCGGCACGTCCCAGAACAGAGGCAAAGGGCTTTGCATTCATACATTAGTGAATTGAGTTGCGAATCTTCGTAAGGCGATTTTATTAGCGCACATGCGAATATCTACACTTGTCCCAGAACAGAGGCAAAGGGCTTTGCATTCATACATTAGTAATTGAATTGAGCTGCGAATCTTCGTAAGGCGATTTTATTAACGCAAATGCAAATATCTACACTTGTCCCCAGAACAGAGAGGCAAAGGCCTGTGCATTCATATAGTATAGCACCATATTCGCGAATACGTAGAACTTCGTAAAATTCGATTTACGAATATTCGTATTTTTTATTTTACTTTCCACCTTACAGATTACATTGATCTGTACTCTGTCAACTACTGTCATCACCCCCCACTGTATCTCGATTGATTCCCAAAAGTCTTACATTCCCTAGAAAGTGATTGAGGTGCGAATCTTCGTAAGGCGATTTTATTAGCGCACATGCGAATATCTACACTTGTCCCAGAACAGAGGCAAAGGGCATTGCATTCATACATTAGTGATTGAATTGAGTTGCGAATCTTCGTAAGGCGATTTCATTAGCGCACATGTGAATTTTGCATAGCATATGTATTATGCGATGCGAAAATTCGAATTATCGCATATGCGAAATAATAACGAATTTGAATAATGGCGAATATTTTACGAATATTCTTTCGAATATTCACAAAATTTCGCGAATTCGAATATGGGACATGCCGCTCAACACTAGTGCTGGGCCTAAATTTATGACAATGGACTGTTGCAGTGGTGGGTGACGTGAAGCCTCATTCTCTGCTATGACATGCAGACTGATTCTCTGCTGACATGAAGACAGATTCTCTGTTACGGGACCTCCCTCCTCTGCCTGGGTGCTGGGCCTAAATATATGCCAATGGACTGTTACAGTGGTGGCTGACGTGAAGCCTCATTCTCTGCTATGACATGCAGACTGATTCTCTGCTGACATGAAGCCAGATTCTCTGTTACGGGACCTCTCTCCTCTGCCTGTGTGTGTGCTGGGCCTAAATATATGCCAATGGACTGTTGCAGTGGTGGCTGACGTGAAGCCTCATTCTCTGCTATGACATGCAGACTAATTCTCTGCTGACATGAAGACAGATTCTCTGTTACGGGACCTCCCTCCTCTGCCTGGGTGCTGGGCCTAAATATATGCCAATGGACTGTTGCAGTGGTGGCTGACGTGAAGCCTCATTCTCTGCTATGACATGCAGACTAATTCTCTGCTGACATGAAGACAGATTCTCTGTTACGGGACCTCTCTCCTCTGCCTGGGTGCCGGGGCCTAAATATCTGAGAATGGACTGTTCCAGTGGTGGGTGACGGGAAGCCAGATTCTCTGCTATGGAACCTCTCTCCAATTGATTTTGGTTAATTTTTATTTATTTAATTTTTATTTTAATTCATTTCCCTATCCACATTTGTTTGCAGGGGATTTACCTACATGTTGCTGCCTTTTGCAGCCCTCTAGCTCTTTCCTGGGCTGTTTTACAGCCTTTTTAGTGCCGAAAAGTTCGGGTCCCCATTGACTTCAATGGGGTTCGGGTTCGGGACGAAGTTCGGATCGGGTTCGGATCCCGAACCCGAACATTTCCGGGATGTTCGGCCGAACTTCTCGAACCCGAACATCCAGGTGTTCGCTCAACTCTAGTTAATAAATATGTCACAAAGCAGAAATGGTGTAAACTGCACGGAAGAAAAGTCCCATTTTGCTGTAAATCCTCCTGAGGAGACGCTGTTTCCTTTCCTTTCTGCAGAGATCGGTCGGGTCACATATTCCCCTAATATCTTATCCTTTCTCCTGGTGTCTCCCTTCACTTTCCGACACCTTTCTCTTATTTTGTGATGCTGAGCACTGCTTGACCTCTCCACAAATGTCAGCATTAGGCTCTTGTCCATAGCCTGCCCGCATATTCCTGATCTCTTCCTGCAGTCACACCCATCAATTATCATTATAATCAACAGAAATGAAGAAAATCCCGATAATTGCCCAGTGCAGACAATCACTCACATTGTAGCAATAAACTACTTGTGTATTACAAATATATGAATGTTAATAAACACAATGTAAATCTTTTATCATTTAAATTAGGTGAAAAGGCAGAAAGATTGATGCCTTCACCTGGAGCAAGAGAAAAATCTGGAAGAAATGAGCAAAACAAATCAGAAAGCAGAGAAGATATGATCCAGACAAAATCAGGCGCCCAGCAGGGTAAGATCACCCCTTTTTATAACCTGCAAGATTTTCAGAATGTTTATACTTTTTCCAAACAGTTGTCCTCTCATCTGCATACCTAATCTCAGAGGGTACCGCGATGGGCACGAACAATAGGCCAGTATTTGATCCTTTAATACAGGGGTGCACAACGTTTCCTGGTTGGGGGCCACATTGCCAGACTGAACCAATAACGAGGGCCGAAATTAAAATTTAAAGGTGTAATAACAACTGAAATATTGCACTTATGGCACATTTAACACACATTATATACCAATAATGTCTAGTTACACTTCCAGGACTCCCATCTAATGGGAGAAATACATGAAAAATACATGTAAGCAGCCACAAGACATAGGCATACATGTCTGTTACCAGATGGTTGGGGGCCGCACAGAATGGTATCAAGGGCCGCATGTGGCCCCCGGGCCGCAGGTTGTGCACCCCTGCTTTAATACATCTGGTTATGGATTAGCTGTGATAATCTTCCGGGAAGTCTCCATTATCTTACTATTCCTTAGAGATCAGTCCGGTCACATCCCCCGATTTATCTCTAAATGATGGTCAATAGAATTTATATTTTCTTTTATATGTGGATCATGTGTTTTCTATTTTCCATTAAGTATATTGTAAAGAGAATCAGAATATTGGGTTAAGGTGGATCCACATGGCCTGATGTTTGGGCCGATTATTGGGAACAAATGTTTCTATGAACGCTCAGTCTTGATATAATTTGCCCATCTGAAGGTGCCACAGATCACCTCATGAACGAGCAAAAGCTTGCTGCTTTTCCAAGGCTGCTAGTTCAAGTGCTGATCTACAAGTGCATTGGAGATATTCAGGAGATACTCGGGAGGTAATCTGGAGGTGGAGGCAATCTAAACAAGTAAGATTTGTTTGTTTAAAATCTTTCCCCTCTTTACAATGGCAGACCTGGTTCTGTGAGGAATTGTTGTGCTTTTATTTCAGGTTCCACTCTTCAGAGGTTTGGATACTGTAGACAGCTCTCCATAATGCAGCAGGAAATTACCTTTTTGAAATATGAGATTTGTAAATTAACCATTAAACAAACTCAGGCTGAGAACATTGCAATGCCACTGCCACAGAAATGGAAGATGGGTTACTGTAGGTTCTGGTAGACTGAGTGTTGTGGATAGAAGACATGTCCCACAGTCTGTGGCTCTCCATAATTCATTTGCAGCACTTTCAGAGTGCAAGAGCAACATGGAGGATGGCTCAAGCACAGTGGGTGAGAAACAATCATCTCCCATGCCTAAAGTATGCAAGACTGCAGCCAAAGACAAAAAGGAGAAGGTGAGGATTGATAGTAAGCAGCTGTTGGTGGGCGATTCCATCATAAGAGGTGTGAAGTTTGAGTAGAATGGTGTTGTGAGATGTCTCCCTGGTGCTACCGCTAGCAGGGATAGACGACGGATCCTTAATATTGTTAGGCAAGCAAAGCAGGAAAGGGAAGTGGATGTTATTGTCCACCTTGGGACAAACGATCTGGCTTGCAATGAGGTTTCAAAGGTGAAAGAAGCTTTTCACACACTTGGAAAGGATATACGGGAGGTTGCATCAACTGTTTCATTCTCTGCAGTTTTGCCTGTGCATAACCTTCAGCATGACAGGAAGATGCGCATTAAGGAATTCAATGTATGGCTTGGTGAATGGTGTCTGAACCAAGGGTTTGGCTTTGGGTCTTATGTTAGCTCTTGTTGGAATGAAAAAGAACTGTACAAGAAAGATGGTTTGCATCCTTCTCTCAAGGGAACGAATGTCCTCAGTGAACAGTTCCAAGTATTTGCTAAGGAGCATTCAAACTAGGAAAGGGGGGCAAAAGAGTGATAATCCAGCAGTCCAACTGCCCCCCGGAACAATGGCAGAAGATGCCAGTAGCACAAAGGTTAAGAAATGACAAGCTCGGAATCTTGTCTACAAATGCTCGCAGTTTAGGGAATAAGATCAATGAACTTGAGGCTATAATGGCATCTGAGAATGTAGTGGCTGTTACTGAGACGTGATTCAAGGGGAGTAATGACTGGGATATATCAATACCAGGGTTCTATCTATACAGGAAAGACAGAGAAGGCAAGAAGGGGGAAGGGGTGGCCCTGTATGTGAAAGATAGCATAAAATCTAATTTGATACAAGTTAGCGAGAACAATTTAGAGTCAGTTTGGGTTACCTTGCAGCTTGATAATCATAAGGTAACTCGTGTAGGTGTGATATATAGACCACCTAGCCAAGTCAAAGAATTAGATGATCTACTAGTTCAGGGAATAGCTAAAATGACATTGAAGGGGGAAGTTATCATTATGGGAGACTTCAATCTTCCAGATGTAAACTGGAAAACCAAAATAGCTAGTTCTGCCAGGAGTACAGATATTCTAAATTCCCTACTGGGATTATCTCTACAGCAAGTAGTGGAGGAGCCAACCCGGAAGGAGGCCATTTTAAATTTAGTATTCACAAATGGGAATTTGGTATATGATATTACTGTAGGGGAAAGCTTGGGATCTAGTGATCACCAGTCAGTGTGGTTTACTATAAGTACAGTGACAGAGTCACGCCACACAAAAACAAAAGTTTTAGATTTTAGAAAAACAGACTTTTCTAAAATTAGATTAGTGGTATACGAGTCCCTATCAGACTGGAACAGTTTCATTGGAGTCCAGGAGAAATGGGACTACTAAAAAGTGGCACTATTGAAGGCAACAGAAAATTGCATTAGGCTTGTCAGTAAAAGCTAAAAAAGGAAGAGACCACTGGGGTACTCAGCAGAAGTGGCCAAAATCATTAAAAACAAAAAGATAGCATTTAGGAATTATAAAAAAAAAAAAAACGAGGATGAAAGGCAAATTTATAAGATTAGGCAGAGAGAGGCAAAACAAGCTATAAGAGCTTCTAAAGCACAGGCAGAAGAGAAATGAGCTCAGTCAGGGAGAAAAGGCGATAAGACATTCTTCAAATACATAAATGAAAAAAGGAAACTAAAACAAGGAATTACCAAATTACAAACAAAAGAAGGAAGGTGTATGGAAGAAGATAAAGAACTAGCTGACTGCCTCAATGAATACTTCTGTTCAGTTTTTACAAAGGAAAATGAAGGAAAAGGACCTCAGTTAGGAAAGATTTTGACGCATGTGTCTTTACAGAGGAAGAGGTTCTGAGTCAGCTGTCTTAAATTAATACAGATAAGTCACAGGGGCCTGATGGGATACACCCAAAGCTATTAAAAGAGCTCAGCGGTGAACTAGCAAAACCATTAACAGATTTATTTAACCAATCACTGGCAACAGGAGTCGTCCCAGAAGATTGGAAATTAGCAAATGTTGTGCCCATTCACAAGAAGGGTAGTAGGGAGGAATCGGGCAACTATAGACCAGTAAGCCTGACATCAATAGTGGGGAAATTAATGGAAACCATACTTAAGGAGAGGATTGTGGAACATCTAAAATCCCATAGATTGAAAGATGAAAAACAGCCTGGGTTTACTTCAGGGAGATCATGTCAAACTAATCTTATAGATTTTTTTGATTGGGTGACTAAAATAATAGATGGAGGAGGTGCAGTAGACATCGCTTATCTGGACTTTAGTAAGGCTTTTGATACTGTCCCACATAGAAGGCTTATCAATAAAGTGCAGTCATTGGGCTTGGACTCCCATATTGCTGAATGGATTAGGCAGTGGCTGAGTGACAGACAACAGAGGGTTGTAGTCAATGGAGTGTATTCAGACCAAGGTCTTGTTACTAGGGATGAGCTAACCCGAACTATATAGTTCGGGTTCGTACCGAATTTTGGGGTGTCCGTGACACGGACCCGAACCCGAACATTTTCGTAAAAGTCCGGGTTCGGTGTTCGTCGCTTTCTTGGCGCTTTTTGAAAGGCTGCAAAGCAGCCAATCAACAAGCGTCATACTACTTCCCCCAAGAGGCCGTCACAGCCATGCCTACTATTGGCATGGCTGTGATTGGCCAGAGCACCATGTGACCTAGCCTCTATTTAAGCTGGAGTCACGTAGCGCCGCCCGTCACTCTGCTCTGATCAGTGTAGGGAGAGGTTGCAGCTGCGACGTTAGGGCGAGATTAGGCTGATTAACTCCTCCAAAAGACTTCATTCAGAGATCGATCTACAGCTGTGGATCATTGAACTGCTGCTATTCAATTGCTCACTGTTTTTAGGCTGCCCAGAGCGTTTTTCAGTCACTTTTTTCTGGGGTGATCGGCGGCCATTTTGTGTCTTGTGGTGCGCCAGCACAAGCTGCCACCAAGTACATTTAACCATCAATAGTGTGGTTATTTCTTTGCTATATCCTACATCAGGGGCTTGGCTGTGAAATACAATTGCCAAAATAGCAGTACCCTAAATCTGGTGTTTCAGCTGTGGCCAGCCAATTGTAATACTGTCTGCTGTCTGGCAAAGGATATATTTTCGTTCTGGGTTGAAAGACAATTCCCAACTTAGCAATTCCCTAAATCAGTGGTTTCTGCTGTATTAGGCCTACTTTAAATCTATCCATAAAAGGGTATATTAGATTGAAGGTGCAGATAGGGTCATTCTCAATAACTTCACACACACGCTACTGTGCATTTCCAAGTCTAATTCTGTCAGTAAATGTATACCTGTCACCCAGCGCCTAAATACTAGGCCTCAAATTTATATCCAGCTAAATCTGTGGTTACTGCTGTGCCTGTATTAGTGTAATACGGTACCTAGATAGATGCCAGATAGTGTTAGGTGCCTGGAAAAAAAGGCCTGAATTTGAATTCAATACATTGGGCCAAATAATATTTTTCTTATTGTGCACAACCAAGTATCCGATAAAATCAAGTGTACACTGTGCAACGCCATCTGTGGCAAGGTCCACCTAACCACAGATACGTGGACCAGTAAGCACGGCCAGGGACGCTATATCTCCCTAACTGCACACTGGGTAAATGTAGTGGCGGCTGGGCCCCAGACGGAGAGCTGTTTGGCGCACGTCCTTCCCGCCGCCAAGGATCGCAGGGCAACATTCTTTGCCTCCTGTTGCCTCCTCCTCCTACTCGGCTTCCTCCTCCACTTCTTCCACCTGCTCATCCAGTCAGCCACAGACTTTCACCACCAACTTCAGCACAGCTCGGGGTAAACGTCAGCAGGCCATTCTGAAACTCATATGTTTGGGGGACAGGCCCCACACCGCACAGGAGTTGTGGCGGGGTATAGAACAACAGACCGACGAGTGGTTGCTGCCGGTGAGCCTCAAGCCCGGCCTGGTGGTGTGCGATATTGGGCGAAATCTCGTTGCAGCTCTGGGACTAGCCGGTTTGACGC
This sequence comes from Bufo gargarizans, assembly GCF_014858855.1. Lineage (NCBI taxonomy): Eukaryota > Metazoa > Chordata > Amphibia > Anura > Bufonidae > Bufo > Bufo gargarizans. Next base: position 199,556,609 of record NC_058087.1, read on the forward strand.
ACATCCCTTGCCTGGCGCATGTGCTGAATTTGGTGGTGCAGAAGTTCATTCACAACTACCCCGACATGTCAGAGCTGCTGCATAAAGTGCGGGGCGTCTGTGCGCGCTTCCGGCGTTCACATCCTGCTGCTGCTCGCCTGTCTGCGCTACAGCGTAACTTCGGCCTTCCCGCTCACCGCCTCATATGCGACGTGCCCACCAGGTGGAACTCCACCTTGCACATGCTGGACAGACTGTGCGAGCAGCAGCAGGCCATAGTGGAGTTTTAGCTGCAGCACGCACGGGTCAGTCGCACTGCGGAACAGCACCACTTCACCACCAATGACTGGGCCTCCATGCGAGACCTGTGTGCCCTGTTGCGCTGTTTCGAGTACTCCACCAACATGGCCAGTGGCGATGATGCCGTTATCAGCGTTACAATACCACTTCTATGTCTCCTTGAGAAAACACTTAGGGCGATGATGGAAGAGGAGGTGGCCCAGGAGGAGGAGGAGGAGGAGGAGGAGGAAGAGGGGTCATTTTTAGCACTTTCAGGCCAGTCTCTTCGAAGTGACTCAGAGGGAGGCTTTTTGCAACAGCAGAGGCCAGGTACAAATGTGGCCAGCCAGGGCCCACTACTGGAGGACGAGGAGGATGAGGATAAGGAGGAGGTGGAGGAGGATGAGGATGAAGCATGTTCAGAGCGGGGTGGCACCCAACGCAGCTCGGGCCCATCACTGGTGCGTGGCTGGGGGGAAACGCAGGACGATGACGATACGCCTCCCACAGAGGACAGCTTGTCCTTACCTCTGGGCAGCCTGGCACACATGAGCGACTACATGCTGCAGTGCCTGCGCAAAGACAGCAGAGTTGCCCACATTTTAACGTGTGCGGACTACTGGGTTGCCACCCTGCTGGATCCACGGTACAAAGACAATGTGCCCACCTTACTTCCTGCACTGGAGCGTGATAGGAAGATGCGCAAGTACAAGCGCACGTTGGTAGACGCGCTACTGAGAGCATTCCCAAATGTCACAGGGGGACAAGTGGAAGCCCAAGGCGAAGGCAGAGGAGAAGCAAGAGGTCGCCAACGCAGCTGTGTCACGGCCAGCTCCTCTGAGGGCAGGGTTAGCATGGCAGAGATGTGGAAAAGTTTTGTCAACACGCCACAGCTAACTGCACCACCACCTGATAAGCAACGTGTTAGCAGGAGGCAACATTTCACTAACATGGTGGAACAGTACGTGTGCACACCCCTCCACGTACTGACTGATGGTTCGGCCCCATTCAACTTCTGGGTCTCCAAATTGTCCACGTGGCCAGAGCTAGCCTTTTATGCCTTGGAGGTGCTGGCCTGCCCGGCGGCCAGCGTTTTGTCTGAACGTGTATTCAGCACGGCAGGGGGCGTCATTACAGACAAACGCAGCCGCCTGTCTACAGCCAATGTGGACAAGCTGACGTTCATAAAAATGAACCAGGCATGGATCCCACAGGACCTGTCCGTCCCTTGTGCAGATTAGACATTAACTAGCTCCCCTTAACCATATATTATTGGACTCCAGGGCACTTCCTCATTCAATCCTATTTTTATTTTCATTTTACCATTATATTGCGGGGCAACCCAAAGTTGAATGAACCTCTCCTCTGTCTGGGTGCCGGGGCCTAAAAATATCTGACAGTGGCCTGTTCCAGTGTTGGGTGACATGAAGCCTGATTCTCTGCTATGACATGAAGACTGATTCTCTGCTGACATGAAGCCTGAATCTCTGTTATGGGACCTCTCTCCTCTGCCTGGGTGCCGGGGCCTAAATATCTGACAATGGACTGTTCCAGTGTTGGGTGACGTGAAGCCTGATTCTCTGCTATGACATGAAGCCTGAATCTCTGTTATGGGACCTCTCTCCTCTGCCTCGGTGCCGGGGCCTAAATATCTGACAATGGACTGTTACAGTGGTGGGTGACGTGAAACATGATTCTCTGCTATGACATGAAGACTGATTCTCTGCTGACATGAAGCCTGAATCTCTGTTACGGGACCTCTCTCCTCTGCCTGGGTGCCGGGGCCTAAATATATTACAATGGACTGTTCCAGTGGTGGGTGACGTGAAGCCTGATTCTCTGCTATAACATGAAGACTGATTCTCTGCTGACATGAAGCCTGAATCTCTGTTATGGGACCTCTCTCCTCTGTCTGGGTGCCGGGGCCTAAATATATTACAATGGACTGTTCCAGTGTTGGGTGACGTGAAGCCTGATTCTCTGCTATGACATGAAGCCTGATACTCAGCTGACATGAAGCCTGAATCTCTGTTATGGGACCTCTCTCCTCTGCCTGGGTGCCTGGGCCTAAATATATGACAATGGACTGTTCCAGTGTTGGGTGACGTGAAGCATGATTCTCTGCTATGACATGAAGACTGATTCTCTGCTGACATGAAGCCTGAATCTCTGTTATGGGACCTCTCTCCTCTGTCTGGGTGCCGGGGCCTGAATGAATATATATCAATGGACTGTTACAGTGGTGGGTGACGTGAAGCCTGATTCTCTGCTATGACATGAAGACTGATTCTCTGCTGACATGAAGCCTGAATCTCTGTTATGGGACCTCTGTCCTCTGTCTGGGTGCCGGCGCCTAAATATCTGACAATGGACTGTTCTAGTGGTGGGTGACGTGAAGCCTGATTCTCTGCTATGACATGAAGACTGATTCTCTGCTGACATGAAGCCTGAATCTCTGTTATGGGACCTCTCTCCTCTGCCTGGGTGCCGGGGCCTAAATATATGACAATGGACTGTTCCAGTGTTGGGTGACGTGAAGCCTGATTCTCTGCTATAACATGAAGACTGATTCTCTGCTGACATGAAGCCTGAATCTCTGTTATGGGACCTCTCTCCTCTGTCTGGGTGCCGGGGCCTAAATATATTACAATGGACTGTTCCAGTGTTGGGTGACGTGAAGCCTGATTCTCTGCTATGACATGAAGCCTGATACTCAGCTGACATGAAGCCTGAATCTCTGTTATGGGACCTCTCTCCTCTGCCTGGGTGCCGGGGCCTAAATATATGACAATGGACTGTTCCAGTGTTGGGTGACGTGAAGCATGATTCTCTGCTATGACATGAAGACTGATTCTCTGCTGACATGAAGCCTGAATCTCTGTTATGGGACCTCTGTCCTCTGTCTGGGTGCCGGCGCCTAAATATCTGACAATGGACTGTTCCAGTGGTGGGTGACGTGAAGCCTGATTCTTTGCTATGACATGAAGACTGATTCTCTGCTGACATGAAGCCAGATTCTCTTTTATGGGACCTCTCTCCTCTGCCTGGGTGCCGGGGCCTAAATATATGACAATGGACTGTTCCAGTGTTGGGTGACATGAAGCCTGATTCTCTGCTATAACATGAAGACTGATTCTCTGCTGACATGAAGCCAGATTCTCTGTTATGGGACCTCTCTCCTCTGCCTGGGTGCCGTTGCCTAAATATATGACAATGGACTGTTCCAGTGTTGGGTGATGTGAAGCCTGATTCTCTGCTATGACATGAAGACTGATTCTCTGCTGACATGAAGCCAGATTCTCTGTTATGGGACCTCTCTCCTCTGCCTGGGTGCTGGGCCTAAATATATTACAATGGACTGTTGCTCTAACTAAACATATAATAACCTGACTCACCTAAAGGACCGTTCACACACGGTCATAACATGCGGCTTTCTCAGCCCAATAGTCAAGCAGCCTCCAGGCTCTAGCAAATGTAAGGCTCTAGCAAATTCCAGGCTGTCCCTTAACCTCGTGGTCCCTCAGCCTAGCCCGGCTAAGACCACACACACAGAGCCTCAACAGGCCTCTGTTTCTGGAAAACACACTCTCCTTCCCCAGACTGGGAGCCACACCCAAGTCCAGCAACAGGATTAAATACCATCCCTGGACATGGGCATATTCCAAAATCCTGGACTGGAGCATGGGAAACAGGCACCCACCCAACACATTGCCTGTTCCCAGTAAAAGCCCACCCTGGACTAGCTGGAGCTAGCTAAGCTAAGTAGCTTGGTGTCCACCAACTAGTTTAGTGGCCACCTATATCTAGGGCCTTTACTCCACCAAGGCCGGGCCCCTTGGTGACACGCTCCTGGTGCAAACACCCCTTTTTCATGCTTCCCCGACACTTTACTGCACCCATCACTATTCACATTGCCACACCCTCCATCAGCAGCCATTTCATTCACAACATCTCTGTGTGGACAACAAAAAAACACCACAAAATGGTGCAGAATTTCAACAAAGTTTATATTAGTAAGTGCTGTGTAGTCATCTCACAAACACATCGGTCAACAGCAACCACAAAGTGCCCAAAGCCCTTTAAGCTTCACAATAGCTAAAGTGAGGACCCAGCAATGCACCAGGACACTGTTTTTATGACGTTTTATTACTATTTTATACACTTTTGCAAACTACATGGCACAAATGGTTAATAAATATGTCACAAAGCAGATATGGTGTAAACTGCACGGAAGAAAAGTCCCATTTTGTTGTAAATCCTTCTAAAGAGACGCTGTTTCCTTTGCTTTCTGCAGAGATCGGTCGGGTCACATATTCCCCTAATATCTTATCCTTTCTCCTGGTGTCTCCCTTCACTTTCCGACACCTTTCTCTCATTTTGTGATGCTGAGCACTGATTGACCTCTCCACAAATGTCAGCATTAGGCATCTTGTCTATAGCCTGCTCGCGTATTCCTGATCTCTTCCTGCAGTCACACCCATCAATCATCATTATAATCAACAGAAATGAAGAAAATCCCGATAATTACCCAGTGCAGACAATCACTCACATTGTAGCAATGAACTACTTGTGTATTACAAATATATGAATGTTAAAAAATGCAATGTAAATCTTTTATCATTTAAATTAGGTGAAAAGGCAGAAGGATTGATGTCTTTACCTGGAGCAAGAGAAAAATCTGAAAAAAATAAGCAAAACAAATCAGAAAGCAGAGAAGATATGACCCAGACAGAATCAGGCGCCCAGCAGGGTAAGATCACCCCTTTTTATAACCTGCAAGATTTGCAGAATGTTTATACTTTTTCCAAACAGTTGTCCTCTCATCTGCTTCCCTAATCTCAGAGGGCACCGCGATGGGCACGAACAATAGGCCAGTATTTGATCCTTTAATACATCTGGTTATGGATTAGCTGTGATAATCTTCCGGGAAGTCTCCATTATCTTACTATTCCTTAGAGATCAGTCAGGTCACATCTCCCGATCTCTAAATGATGGTCAATAGAATTTATATTTTCTTTTATATGTGGCTCATGTGTTCTCTGTTTTCCATTAAGTATGTTGTAAAGATAATCAGAATATTGGGTTAAGGTGGATTCACATGGCCTGATGTTCGGGCCGATTATTGGGAGCAAATGTTTCTACGAACGCTCATTCTCGATAAAATTTGCCCATCGAAAGATGCCACAGATCACCTCATGAATGAGAAAAACGCTAGTTCATGGGGGGGAAAATAATCAGAGGTGCGGACACCTCAATAATCGTTCCTGGGCAGCAGATCGTGTGGTCTGAAGAACCTCTGCTGCCCAGGAGCAATGATTTTTTATGGGGACGGGCTCGTCCTCATACTGTGGAGGTGATTGCTGTATGTAAATACAGAGCTTCACCTCCACTTAACGAGCAGCCGACTGACGGGAAGGAACACTTCCTTCCTGACAATCTGCTTCTCCTCGTATAGCTCTCATGTAAATCCACCTTTAGTTACTGCTATCCCAGTGGTCCGTGCCGGCAGGCTCAGATTGGCCCACTGGGGAGTCGGGGAAATCCTCGGTAGCCCCTGCCTAGTTACAGTCTACATATTAATCAGCGGCGGCGGGCAGCCCCAGCTTTCTGCTGGCAAGCGCCGCTACCTGCCGCTACAATAGGAAGAGCATAGCTACACAGACATACAGAAGGTGGCGAGATGATCTTGACTGTCATGATTATCTCGCCACTTAACTTGCCCTGCAGTGATGCTGGCACTGCCATCTTTCAGTGGGCGGCGGGCCCCTCCTCGTGATACGTGCCTGCGCTTCCTTCTCACCCCTTGCACTACACGCACGCACACTGTGACCTCACAGAGCCCTGCAGCCCGCCCATATTCTGGAGTCTGCAGAGCGCGGCGGTGGGCTTTTACTGTGGTGCTGAGCGTGCAGACATGCTGGTGGTGCTGCCGTGTCCCCCATGAAACAGTAGCTGTGACACAGTTGGTGACATCACAGGCTGCCGCTAGTCCCCCAAGACAGTATAATATATATAGTTTAGTAAAAATATAATTTCACATTTTAATGCATTCCCCTCTGGAAATTACAACTCCTAGCATGCCCTGTAAGATGCAAACCTCCAGGACCTGCTGGGAGTTGTAGTTTTCCTGCAACATGATGTAGTTTTATATCACAATTATGATTACATGCCACAAAAATTTTAATAAATATTGATAAAAAAAATAATACATACTTCAACAGTCCTCACACAGCTCCGTAGACGTAAATGTAAAAAAATACAGTATTTTTGGTTTATTTTTGTGCTTTATTTTTATTTTTTTGTATTAACCTGTAGGATACCTAGGTTTCAAGTAAAAAAAAAAAAAACACAGGTTTCCCATAATAAAGTCATATAAAAGTATAAATAACAGAAAAAAAAAGAAAAACAGACATATATTAGGTATCGCTGCGTCTGTAACGACTCTCTATAAAAATATGACATGATCTATCCCCTCAGATGAATGCCATAAAAAATTTAAATAAAAACAGCCATTTTTTGGTCAACTTACCTCACAAAAAGTTTAATGCCAAGCAATCTAAAAATTGTATGTACTCCGAAATGGTACTAATCAAACTGTCACCTCATCCTGCAAAAAAAAACAAGCTTCTACATAAGACAATCGCCCAAAAAATAAAAAAAATATGGCTTATAGAAAGATATTTACTTTTCAGAAATGTTTTCACTGCGTAAATCATACTGTAAAGGGATTGTCTGATCTCAGACAATGGGGGCATATGGCTTATCGTATAGATGTGGGTCCCACCTATATCAGAGTAGAGCCCCCCAAGGTGATGGCTGTAGGACTCCGGTCCGGCCACCACCAATCGGTCTCCCCATAGAAGTAAGTGGGAGCGCACCGCGCATGACTGGCCACCGCTCCCATTCACTTCTATAGGCCCGACGGAACTATTTGTGGCGGCCCCATAGAAAATGAATAGATGGCGGCTGTGTATGCGCAGTGCGCCCTCCACCACTTTCCGGGCTCCGTTCTCAATATAGGTGCAAGTCCCGGTGGTGTGACCCACACCTATAAGACAATGGGGGCAGATCCTAGCGATATTCCCCCATTGTCTGAGATGACACAACCCCTTTAACAGAAATAAAACCAATAGACATATCAGGTATCGCTGCGTCTGTAACTACCTGCTCTATATGACATGACCTATCCCCTCAGGTGAATGCCATAAAAATAAAAATAAACAGACATTTTTTGGTCCCTTTGACCCAAAAAAGTGTAATATTGAACGATCAAAAAATGCAACAATAAATATGTCAACTTTTCTGCAAAAAAGGAGCCCCTACACAAGATGATTGGCATAAATATATATATATGGCTTTCAGAAATGGAAACATAATTTAAAAAAAATGATTTTTTATGTAAAAAAATAATAAAGATAGACATAATGTCGCAGTGTAGTTCACTGTGACAGGGGTTACCGCGTTGCTCGCTTTAGTAGCTCTTGGGCGTACTGGCTGCGGTGGTCGCCGTGTAGGCTGATTACCTGATGAACGAACGAAACACTCATTCATCTGGTACCGTGATTCGATCGTTTGTGCGCACATGACCATTTACTGGAAGTAGATTGTGCTGTGTGATCACGATCTGCTGCCGGCAAACAACTAGTCAGTATGAGGAAGAACATGGACAGTAGTGATCACTGCTCCCCGTACAACGGAGATCACTGCATGGAAGTACAGCGTTCTCCTCCGTTAAAGAGCAGGCATTTGTCGGGAAGGAACGCGTCCTCCCCAACAATCTCCTACTCCGTCGCCCTGTGTAAAGGGACCAGAATTTCAACACAGTTTATATTAGTGAGTGCTGTGCAGTCCTCTCCCAAACACATCGGTCCACAGCAACCACAAAGTGGCCAAAGCGCTTTAAGCTTCACAATAGCTAAAGTGAGGACCCAGCAATGCACCAGGACACTGTTTGTGTGACGTTTTATTACTATTTTCTACAATTTTGAAAACTGCATGGCACAAATGGTTAATAAATGTGTCACAAAGCAGATATGGTGTAAACTGCACGGAAGAAAAGTCCCATTTTGTTGTAAATCCTTCTGAGGAGACGCCGTTTCCTTTCCTTTCTGCAGAGATCGGTCGGGTCACATATTCCCCTAATATCTTATCCTTTCTCCTGGTGTCTCCCTTCACTTTCCAACACCTTTCTCTCATTTTGTGATGCTGAGCACTGATTGACCTCTCCACAAATGTCAGCATTAGGCATCTTGTCTATAGCCTGCCCGCATATTCCTGATCTCTTCCTGCAGTCACACCCATCAATCATCATTATAATAAACAGAAATGAAGAAAATCCCGATAATTGCCCAGTGCAGACAATCACTCGCATTGTAGCAATGAACTACTTGTGTATTACAAATATTTGAATGTTAATAAATGCAATGTAAATCTTTTATCATTTAAATTAGGTGAAAAGGTAGAAGCAAGAGAAATATCTGGAGAAAATGAGCAAAACAAATCAAAAAGCAGAGAAAATGTAACCCAGACAGCATCAGGCGCCCAGCAGGGTAAGATCACCCCTTTTTTTAACCTGCAAGATTTGCAGAATGTTTACACTTTTTCCAGACAGTTGTCCTCTCATCTGCTTCCCTAATATCAGAGGGCACCGCGATGGGCACGAACAATAGGCCAGTATTCGATCCTTTTATACATCTGGTTATGGATTAGCTGTGATAATCTTCTGGGAAGTCTCCATTATCTTACTATTCTTTAGAGATCTGTCAGGTCACATCTCCCGATCTCTAAATGATGGTCAATAGAATTTATATTTTCTTTTATATGTGGATCATGTGTTCTCTATTTTCCATTAAGTATGTTGTAAAGATAATCAGAATATTGGGTTAAGGTGGATCCACATGGCCTGATGTTCGGGACGATTATTGGGAACAACTGTTTCTATGAACGCTCAGTCTCAATATAATTTGCCCATCTGAAGGTGCCACAGATCACGTGATGAAGAAGCAAAACGCTCGTTCATGGGGGGAAATAATCAGAGGTGCGGACACCTCAATAATCGTTCCTGGGCAGCAGATCGTGTGGTCTAAAGAACCTCTGCTGCCCAGGAGCAATGATTTTTTATGGGGACGGGCTCGTCCTCACACTGTGGAGGTGATTGTGTATGTAAATACAGAGCTTCACCTCCACTTAACGAGCAGCCGACTGACGGGAAGGAACACTTCCTTCCTGACAATCTGCTTCTCCTCGTATAGCTCTCATGTAAATCCACCTTTAGTTACTGTTAGCCCAGTGGTCCGTGCCGGCAGGCTCAGACTGGCCCACTGGTGAGTCGGGGAAATCCTCGGTGGCCCCTGCCTAGTTACAGTCTACATATTAATCAGCGGCGGCGGGCAGCCCCAGCTTTCTGCTGGCAAGCGCCGCTGCCTGCGCTACAATAGGAAGAGCAAAGCTACACAGACATACAGAAGGTGGCGAGATGATCTTGACTGTCACGATTATCTCGACACTTAACTTGCCCTGCAGTGATGCTGGCACTGCCATCTTTCAGTGGGCGGCGGGCCCCTCCTCGTGATACGTGTCTGCACTTCCTTCTCACCCCTTGCACTACACGCACGCACACTGTGACCTCACAGAGCCCTGCAGCCCGCCCATATTCTGGAGTCTGCAGAGCGCGGCGGTGGGATTTTACTGTGGTGCTGAGCGTGCAGACATGCTGGTGGTGCTGCCGTGTCCCCCATGAAACAGTAGCTGTGACTCAGTTGGTGACATCACAGGCTGGTCCCCTAAGACAGTATAATATATATAGTTTAGTAAAAATATAATTTCACATTTTACTGCATTCCCCTCTGGAAATTACAACTCCTAGCATGCCCTGTAAGATGCAAACCTGTAGGACCTGCTGGGAGTTGTAGTTTTCCTGCAACATGATGTAGTTTTATATCACAATTATGATTACATGCCACAACTTTTTTTTTATAAATATTAATAAAAAAATAATACATACTCCAACAGTCCTCACACAGCTCCATAGATGTAAATGTAAAAAAATACAGTATTTTTGGTTTATTTTTGTGCTTTAGTTGTGTTTTTTTTTTTGTATTAACCTGTAGGATACCTAGGTTTCAAGTAAAAAAAAAATACAGGTTTCCCATAATAAAGTCATATAAAATTATAAATAACAGAAAAAAAAGAAAAACAGACATATATTAGGTATCGCTGCATCTGTAACGACTCTCTATAAAAATATGACATGATCTATCCCCTCAGGTGAATGCCATAAAAAAACTAAATAAAAACAGCCATTTTTTGGTCAACTTGCCTCACAAAAAGTCTAATGCCAAGCAATCTAAAAATTGTATGTACTCTGAAATGGTACCAATCAAACTGTCACCTCATCCTGCAAAAAAAAAAAAGCTTCTACATAAGACAAAAAAAAAAAAAAAAAAATGGCTTTCAGAAAATGGTAACACAAAAAGATATTTACTTTTCAGAAATGTTTTCACTGTGTAAAACATACTGTAAAGGGATTGTCTGATGTCAGACAATGGGGGCATATGGCTTGTCTTATAGATGTGGGTCCCACCTATATCAGAGTAGAGCCCCGCAAGGTGATGGCTGGAGGACTCCGGTCCGGCCACCACCAATCGGTCTCCCCATAGAAGTGAGTGGGAGCGCACCGCGCATGACTGGCCACCGCTCCCATTCACTTCTATAGACCCAACGGAAATAGCTTGGCTATTTGTGGCGGCACCATAGAAAATGAACGTTCTCAATATAGGTGCAAGTCCCGGTGGTGTGACCCACACCTATAAGACAATGGGGCAGATCCTAGCGATATTCCCCAATTGTCTGAGATGACACAACCCCTTAAACAGAAATAAAAACAATAGACATATCAGGTATCGCTGCGTCTGTAACTACCTGCTCTATATGACATGACCTGACATGAATGCCATAAAAATAAACAGATATTTTTTGGTCCCTTTGACCCAAAAAAGTGTAATATTGAATGATCAAAAAATCATATGCAGCAATAAATATGTCAACTTTTCTGCAAAAAAGGAGCCCAACACAAGATGATTGGCATAAAAATATATATATGGCTTTCAGAAATGGAAACATAATTTAAAAAAAATGCTTTTTTATGTAAAAAAATAATAAAGATAGACATATTGTTGCAGTGTAGTTCACTGTGACAGGGGTTACCGCGTTGCTCGCTTTAGTAGCTCTTGGGCGTCCTGGCTGCGGTGGTCGCCGTGTAGGCTGATTACCTGATGAACGAACGAAACACTCATTCATCTGGTACCGTGATTCGATCGTTTGTGCGCACATGACCATTTACTGGAAGTAGATTGTGCTGTGTGATCACGATCTGCTGCCGGCAAACAACTAGTCAGTATGAGGAAGAACATGGACAGTAGTGATCACTGCTCCCCGTACAACGGAGATCACTGCTTGGAAGTACAGCGTTCTCCTCCGTTAAAGAGCAGGCATTTGTCGGGAAGGAAAGCGTCCTCCCCAACAATCTCCTACTCCATCGCCCTGTGTAAAGGGACCTTAACAGATTAGGCTCAACTACAATGAGCTGCTTAACGAGAACAATCTGATGTAGAGCAGTGCACACTGTATTGTCTGCTAAACTGCAAATATTAATGTGCATGAGCCTGAAAAATGAACAAGTAATATTTATTTTTGGTAGCTGGAGGGTGGGCCCCTAGAATAATTTCTACTGGTAGGCCCTAGGCACCCCAGTCCGATACTGCATGCCGACGCTGCTGCCCCTACCCGCGGGCAGGCTGCCGGGCTCCCTCTTTCCCTCCTGCTGCCATGGGCCCTGCTGACAAGAGCAGACAGCAGGTAGCTTAACTGTTGCTCCGTGCCAGAGTTTATATCCTGCCGGAGACCTGTACTGTTGTTAGGGCTTGTATGGGTGTGTCTCTCCTCCCTTGTGAGGCAGCACGTACACGGCCCCTGTCTCACCAGCCTATGGCTGGATTGCAGATAGTATTTAACCCCTTAATGCAAAACGCTGTGCATGTACGGCGCCGGATGCATTGCCAGAATGCATTCCACCGTAAATGAACGGTGGGCTGAACGGGCAGGTGCAAGAGCTACATCCGCCCGATCACTGCAGGGCTCCGGCAGTCCCTGCTGTATCCGCCGACATCGCTGTTTACAGCGATGCTGGCGGGTTAACCCCTTCTATACCCCGGTCAGCGCTGACCTCGACCTAGAAGTGGTTTGCGGCGGGTGAAGGAGCGCATCAGGTCCCCGCGCTGCAGTGGCGGGGACCCGATATGAGACAAGGCAGCCCGATGCCGTGCAGAGGCTTCCCAATCCCCTGCACGGCATCGGGACCTGCCTTCTACGGGGGCCGAGGAGATCCAGCCTCAGGCCCGTCTCCTAGGCAACCTAACTAGCCTCAGGCCCGTCTCCTAGGCAACCTGTCCAGCCTCTGGCCCGTCTCCTAGGCAACCTGTTAGTGTATGACTCAGTGTAATCCACTAACAGGCAATGCATTACAATACAGATGTATTGTAATGCATTGCAGAGGGAATCAGACCCCCAAAAGTTGAAGTCCCAGAGTGGGACAGAAATAAAGTTTTAAAAAAAAAGTTTAAAATAGTGTTTTCAATAAAAATAAATAGTTTCAAGTTAAAAAAAGAAAAAAATTCCCCTTTCCCCTGATTTTATAATAAAAAAAAGAAATAACAAACAAAAAACACACACATCATGACCGGCTCTATAAATATATCACATGATCCACCCCGTCCGATAGACACCATAAAAATAAAAACTGTGTAAAATAAAGCCATTTTTGTCACCTTACATCACTAAAAGTTCAACACCATGCGATTAAAAAGGCGTATGCCCCCCAAAAATAGTACCAATCTAACGGTCACCTAATCCCGCAAAAAATGAGCCCCTACATAGGACAATTGTGAAAAAAATCAAAAATCTATGGCTCTCAGACTATGGAGACATGATTTGTTTTTTGTTTCAAAAATGCTTTTATTGTGTTAAACGTAAAAATAATAGAAAAAGTATACATATTAGGTATCGCTGCATCCATAACAACCTGCTTTATAAAAATACCACATGACCTAACCCCTCAGATGAACACCGTGAAAAAAATAATAAAGTGTCAAAAAAGCATTTTTTTGGTCACCTTACATCACAAAAAGTGTAATAGCAAGCGGTCAAAAAGTCATACGCACCCCAAAATTGTACCAATCAAACCGTCATCTCATCCCGTAAAAATGATACCCTACCTAAGAGTATCGCCCAAAAAAAAAAAAAAAATATCGCTCTCAGACTATGGAGACACTAAAACATGTTTTTTTTTTTGTTTAAAAAATATTAGTGTATAAAACTTAAATAAATAAAAAAGTATACATATTAGGTATCGCCGCGTCCATAACAACCTTCTCTATAAAATATCCCTGATTTAACCCCTCAAGTGAACACCGTAAAAAAAAAAAAAAAAAGCCATTTTGTCACTTGACATAACAAAAAGTGTAATAGCAAGCAATCAAACAGTCCTAAACACCCCAACATCATACCAATCAAACCGTAATCTTATCCCGCAAAAACTGAGCCCATACCTAAGACAATTGCCCAAAAAAAAAAAAAAAGGCTTTCAGAATATGGAGACACTAAAACATGATTTTTTTTGTTTCAAATATGCTACTATTGTGTAAATTTTAAATAAATAAATAAAGTATACATATTAGGTATTGCCATGTCCGTAACAACCTGCTCTATAAAAATATCACATGACCTAATAAATTAAATATTGTATCAAAAAGCCATTTTGTCACTTTACATCACAAAAAGTGTAATAGCAAGCGATCAAACAGTCATACGCACCCCAAAATAATACCAATCAAACCGTCTTCCATGCTGAAAAAAATGAGTCCCTACATAAGACAATCGCCCCCCCCCAAAAAAAAAAACTATGGCTTTCAGAGTATGGAGACACTAAAAAATCATTTTTTTCAAAAATGATTTATTATGTAAAACTGAAACAAACAACCAGAAAAGTAGTCATATTTGGTATTGTCGCGTCCATTACAACCTGCTCTATAAAAAGAGCTCATTATCTAACCTGTCAGATGAACGTTGTAAATAACAAAAAATAAAAACGGTGCCAAAGCAGCAATTCTTTTGTTACCTTGTTTAACAAAAGGTGTAATATAGGGCAACCAAAAATCATCTGTACCCTAAAATAGTACCAACAAAACTGCCACCGTATCCCGTATTTTCCAAAATGGGGTCACTTTTTTGGAGTTTCTACTCTAGATGTGCATCAGGGGGTCTTCAAATGTGACATGGCAAGTTAAAATTATCCCAGTGAAATCTGCCATACAAAAACCATATGACGTTCCTTTCCTTCTGCGCCCTGCCGTGTGCCCGAACAGCAGTTTACGACCACATATGGGGTGTTTCTGTAAACTACAGAATGAGTGCAATAAATATTGAGTTTAGTTTGGCTGTTAACCCTGGCTTTGTTAGCGGGAAAAAATGATTAAAATGGAAAATCTGCCAAAAAAAGTTAAATTCTGAAATTTCATATCCATTTTCAATTAATTCTTGTGGAACACCTAAAGGGTTAACAAAGTTTGTAAAATCAGTTTTGAATACCATGAGGGGGGGTGTTTCTAAAATGGGGCCACTTTTTTGGAGTTTCTACTCTAGGGGTGCATCAGGGGGGCTTCAAATGGGACATGGTGTCAAAAATACTCCATCAAAATCTGCCTTTCAAAAACCATATGGCATTCCTTTCCTTCTGCGCCCTGCCGTGTGCCCGTACAGCAGTTTACGACCACATATAGGATGTTTCTGTAAACTACAGAATCAGGGCAATAAATATAGAGTTTTGTTTAGCTGTTAACCTTTGCTTTGTTAGCGGAAAGCAAATGATTAAAATGGAAAATCTGCCAAAAAAGTGAAATTCTGAAATTTCATCTCCTTTTTCCATTCTTCTTCTTTTTTTTTTTTAAATATATATCCAATTTCTTTATTAATATACAAAACGAATACACGCAAAATATTCAAACTTAATATAATTAATCAATACCATTTTACCCCCAACCCCCACCCTACCTGTGATGCGTCCACTCCCTCCTCCCCCCCACCCCCCCTAAAGGGCAGAGAAGGAAGGGGAGAAGGAAGAAAGAAAGAAAGAAAGGGAAGAAAAAAGAAAAGAAAACAAAAAAAAACAACACTATTACAAATACAATTAAGTCAACACTTCCAATCATCCCATATCTTAGTCCATTTATCTAGTGCATCTCTCTGCTTATAGAGAATCCGTTCGTAGTTTTTAACCTTATTAACCAAGCTTATCCAGTTGTTTACCTCTGGAGTATGGCGTGCAAACCAGCTCCGGCTAATCAACACTCTGGCCAATAATAGTGTTCTACCTAACATAATCTTTTGATATTTATGGCTACCTATTAACGAAAAGTCATTCAGTAAGAACAATTGTGGCTCAAAAGGAATCCATATTTTCAATTTCTGAGTAAGAAGATTATTAATAGCGTTCCAGTAAGCTCCAAGTTCTGGACAGGCCCAGATCATGTGCAGATAATCCGCACCTACAGTATCACATCGAGGACATTTGGAGGTGTCTCTTAATCCACACTTGTTTAACCAGGTGGGGGTAACATATAATCTATGATAAATATGAAACTGTATTAGAACATGATTAAAATTGTGAGATAGTAAATCAAAATTAGTAAAAAATACTTCCCCACCCTACCGATTGTATATTTGGGCAATCCATCTCCCAAGCCCTTTGTCCCGGCGATTGTGTCTTTCCAAAACGTGATTTAAGTGGTAGTTTATATATATTGGAAATCTTAATTCTTTGTGGTAACTTCCCTAACCACCCATTTAGCGGAGCAGTATTATCTATTTCTAAAAGTGATTTATCATTCAAACTAAAAAGTGCCGACCGAAGCTGAAAATACCTGAACCAAGAGAGGTTCACTATATTATGTGATCGTTCCACAAACGACTTAATCTCTCAATTCTTAACAACCTGTGTAATATAAAGAATCCCATTCTTTTGCCAAAATTGATCCGTAGCTATACCCTCTAAACTCTGTAAGTGAATATTGTGCCAAAGAGGCGTGAATGTAAGGGATCCCTTCACCCCCAGCCATCCTCTAGTAGGAGCCCAGATTTTCAGTAGTGATTTTGTAGTCGCTTTATGGCCCTGGTCTCTATTAATCAGTAACCCGGATTCCAGAGGCGTAAATATGTTATTATGCGAGGAGCTTCTCACTAACCTACTCAAAAATGTACTATTTTGCCATTCATAACACATCTATAGCTGAGCAGCAATAAAATAACCTTTGAAACAAGGGAGGTTTAAACCCCCCTGTTCCAAAGGTTTATACAAGTATTCCAATTTGAGGCGCACACGTTTTCTTCCCCAAACTAGATCATTTATTATTCTTTCCATAAGTTTAAAATATTTATCCTCTATCCAGGTAGGTATATTTTTAAGAACATAGAGGATTTGAGGTAGAATCACCATCTTGACCAGTGAAAGTCGATCTGCCCTAGAGAAGGAAAGTCTCAACCAAATCCCTATTTTTGCCCTAATTTTCGTTATCAATGGGATCAAATTGAGTTGTACACAATTTTCAACCCTGGGAGATATCATCATGCCCAAGTATTGAAAAGTGTCAGCAACATCTAGCTGGGTTATCAAGGACTCCTTTTGGGGCAACGGGTCTATTGGCATCAGAATTGTCTTCGACCAGTTTATATCTAGGCCTGATACCTCACCAAATAGTTTAACCATCCGAATAATTCTTGGGGCAGTTATTTATGTATTATCTATAAAAAAAAAAGGACATCGTCCGCATATAGGGAAATCTGATCCTCCACGCCTAGTATTCCAAATCCTTTAATTTGGGTGTCCTGCCTAATAGCCAGAGCCAGAGGCTCAATATAGATATTAAATAGGAGTGGTGACAATGGGCAGCCCTGGTGAGTACCTCTATTTAAATCAAAACTGGTAGTAAGGCGCCCGTTGAGACTCAACTTAGCCGTGGGGGATCTATACAGTAGTTTAATCATATTTATGAATCTCTCCCCAAAGCCCATCCTGGCCAGGACCCTCCACAGGAATCGCCACTCCACCCTGTCAAAGGCCTTAGAGGCATCCAGTGACAGGATGGAGCGAGCAGACCCCCCAGGGGCCTGTATATTAGCGAAAAGCCGATGAAGATTATGGTGAGTGCCCTTATTTGGGATAAAACCGTTCTGGTCCGGGTGGACAATGGAGGAGATGACCCTAGAGAGTCTTGAGGCCAAAATCCTTGCGAGGAGCTTTACGTCCGTGTTCAACAGTGAAATCGGTCTGTAGGATCCCAGTTCTATGGGGTCCTTACCTTTTTTTGGAATTAATATTATTAAAGCTTCCGACATTGAAACCGGTAGGGTCCCCTCCTCCACCGACTCAGCAAAGACCCCCAACAATTTGGGAAAAATAACCTCCTTATATTTACTATAAAATTCATATGGGAGTCCATCTGAGCCGGGGGTGGAGTTACCCGAGCAAAGTTTAATTGCCCCTTCAAGCTCCTGAATTGAGAGATCAGCCTCAAGAACCCTCCTTTGAGCCGAATAATAGTAGGGAAAATAATACCGTCAAGATAGACATCCATCATTTCATTCGTAATCTTACAATCAGCTCTATAAAGTTCTGAAAAGTAGTCCAAGAAAACTTTCTCTATAGAATTTTGTCCAACAACTATCCTCCCATTAGGCAATATTGTCTATATTTTTCTTGGATTCCTGACTCAAGATCACTCTGGATAGAAGTTTCCCCGGACGCCCCGATTCAGTAAAGTATTTTTGGCCCTTAAAGAATAAACTCTGTTGGGCCTTCTCCAGCAGGAAGTTGGAATATACTTGTGTGGTTTTCTGCATGGTTTCCCTATTTTCCTCTGTCCTATTTATATAGTAAGATTGTGTAGCTAAGGAAGCTTGTTCTTTTAAGTTTCCCTCCTTTTCCCCATACTCCTTTCTCAGGTTAGCAATATTACTAACCATTATTCCCCTCATATAGGCCTTAAAGGTGTCCCATACTACTTGGGTTTTTGCTGAGGTATAATTAGCCTCCCAAAATTGGTTAATTTCCTTTTGTATTATTTCATGATTTTTTATTACTGATAACCAGTAGGGGTTAAGTCTAAATGGAGACCTCCCGATTTGTTTATCCTGAATCAGGCAGAGTTTGAGGAGTAGGGGGAGGTGGTTCGAGAGTGACCTAGTCTCGTACCTCATTCGTTTTACATATCGCAAATATTTTTTATTAATCAAAACATGGTCTATTCTGGACATAGATCTACCTAATTTACTAATGCATGAGAAGACCCTTCTCCCCTGTCCCAGACTTCCCCAAACATCCTCGAACCCAGGCCTCCAAACAGAAATGTGCCAAGGGGGACGTCCCCCTTGCCGCCAATAGAGACCCTGTCGTCCGCGGGATTGATGACGCAATTAAAGTCTCCCATAATCAATGTAGGACACTCTGGCCATTTATCCATAAATTTTAGCAGAGAGTTGAGTACTAAGAAAGAAAATGGAGGTGGGATATAAACAAAGGCCAGAATACACATCTTCGCCGCCGGCTTACAATATAGGAAGACAAATCTCCCCTGGTGGTCAACAGAGGCTGCCTCGCACATAAAATCAATCGTTCTATGAATAAAGACAGTCACTCCCCTGGAATGACTAGAAAAGGTAGAATGGTATGTGTGCGCAGCCCAGCCCCTGGTGACGACCCTGGAGGTCTCCCCCGTAAGATGTGTTTCTATCAAACATATAATAGCTGGGAGATGTGAACGCATCAAATCAAAAACCGCTTGTCTTTTTCTTCTATCCCCCAGGCCCCTGACATTCCAGGTAAGAATTCTAATTGACATTATAAAAATTAATCTAAAAATAAAAAATAAAAAAATAAAAAAAGAACACACACAACTCTTCCCCACCCTAGACACATCACAGCCCCCAATCCAATTAATCCACCGCATAAATCAGCAGATCCCTCGCCTATGGCCACCCCCCCCCACCCCTCCGCTCGACACCTCACCGCTAGTTAACCAAAGAAAGGGAACTATATAGAGCATAATCTGCCAGCTATTGATCCCAACAAAACCTTGAGCAGTTAGATCACATATTATTTCGTTCAAGCCACTCCGCAGCTTTATCCGGCGTATCAAAAAACAAAGTCGTATCATTGAAAATAATCCGGAGTTTGGCTGGGAAGACAAGTGAGTATTTAATATCCCTTTCTCTTAGTCTCTTTTTAACAGTATTAAACAAGCGTCTCTTTTCTTGGACATCTTTGGAAAAATCATGAAAAAAGGCCAGTTTATTTCCATCATATAAAACAGGGGGGCATTCCCTCGCCCGTCTTAGTACTATGTCTCTATCTCTTGAAGCCAGCATTTTAACAAGGAGTGTCCGTGGTTGTCTCCCAGGAATTAATTTACCACCTGGGACTCGATGAACTCTTTCTAGAAACAAGGGCGAAAAGTGCTCCCTCCCAAAATTTTCAAGAATCATCGCCTGTATAAACTGAGTAGGGTTCTTATCTTCCGCGCCCTCTGGGATCCCCAGGATTCTTACATTGTACCTTCGTGATCTGTCTTCCAGATCCACCACCTTTTTTTTAAGGCGATTCAAATCTGTCTTTAACGTGGACATCTCAGTGTTTATTTCTTTGTATTCATTCTGTATAGTAATCATAGAGCTCTCCACCTTATTGACTCTATCTCGGATTTTAGACAGATCATCTCTAATCAGTCCCACATCGACTTGAATTGCGCCAAGCTGGGTTGTAATAGCCTGTATTAGGTCCCCGTTCTGTTTTACTGCCAAAATAATTTCTTTTAACTGCGAGGAGTTGGGGTTGGTCACACCTTCTCCGTCTATTCCCTCCTCCCCTTGCGGATACGCAGGAGCTTTTTGTAATTCAAGTTCCATCACTTCGGGAGTATCATTTTTTTAAGAGCTGGTATCTTTTTGCCCACCTCTGGTATTAACCCTTGGGGACCTCAAAAACTGGTCTATTTTCCCTCCTTCAGAGGGTTTAGTAGCCGGTTTCTGACCAGAAAGGTCCACAGACCGCCTACTGGCCTTCGGTGCCATTTCCCCTTTTTTTTTTTTTTTTTTCCATCCGCTTGTCTCTCTCCTCTATATTATTTTCCTCACCAACCGCCTCCCTCTTTCTCTCTCCACAAACAGTTTTTTTTTGTGTTTTTTTTTTACAGAGTACCTCAATTCCTATGGGTACAATATCCCATATAGAGTATGGATGTAGGTTAAGGCTGCATAAATGTCCTTAAAGTTGAAAAGGTTAGCTGCTTAGAGGATTAGTTGGTTACTCAGTTAGTAAAAGTTACTGTTAATGGGAGCAAAAGTAAAGGAACCGTCTCACCAGTCTTCAGTTCACTGTTCACTGTTAAGAAGCCCGGCCGGATAGAACAGGGGGAACACACTCAGGGAGATCAGGCAGATCGCAAGTTGCAGGAGGGAGGAAGGATCCGGAAGACCAGAGAGGAACGGCCATAGGAACAGCCACCGGAGCGCACCGCATACAGCAGCAGAAACCATCCAGAGGCGCCGAGATATCACCCCCAGAACATCGACAATTTCCCGGTATTTTCACACTAAGGCTCAGGAGACACCGGGTAGCAGGGGCCCGACGAAGGAGCAGAAGCACCAGCACCACTTGTTACAAGTCCGCGGTCCCCTATCCCCTATCCGGGCGTAAGAGCAGGAAGCAGGAGGCAGTGGGAGTGGGAGAGACGCCGCAATCAGCGGTCAGCGAGGCAGCCGAGCATCGGGGAGGAGGAGCGAGCGCGACGTCCTCACGTCATCACGTCATCCCCTTTTACCATTATTCTTGTGGAACACCTAAAGGATTAACAACGTTTGTAAATTCAGTTTTGAATACCTTGAGGGGTGTAGTTTCTAAAATGGGGTCATATTTGGGTGGTTTCTATTATGTAAGCCTCACAAAGTGACTTCAGACCTGAACTGGTCCTTAAAAAGTGGGTTTTGGAAATTTTCTGAAACAATATCAAGATTTGCTTCTAAACTTCTAAGCCTTCTAATGTCCCCAAAAATTAAAATGGCATTCAGAAAATAATCCAAACATGAAGTAGACATATGGGAAATGTAAAGTAGTAGCTATTATATGAGGTATCACTATCTGTTTTCAAAGCAGAGAAATTGAAATTTGGAAAGTTGCAAATTTTTCCAAATTTTTTGTTAATTTGGTCTTTTGATAAAATTTTACCATGAAGTACAATATGTGACGAGAAAACAATCTCAGAATGGCTTGGATAAGTAAAAGTGTTTTAAAGTTATCACCACATAAAGTGACACATGTCAGATTTGCAAAAATCAGTCTTGTCCTTAAGGTGAAAAATGACCCGGTCCTTAAGGGGTTAAAGACGCTTCCTACCACAGGAAGATGCCTGAGCAACTCATGGTCACTAGCTTGCCTAGTACCAAGTGTGAAGGTGTTTTTCAAGTTCTGCTTTGCTGTGTACCCTGCTTTTGGAATTATCGGATTTTGCTTGTTTGCCGCCTGCCTCTGACCTCGGAGTTCGTTTACAGACCTTGATTGATCGTTGCCTGCCCTGACCCCGGACTTCCTGACCACGCACATCCCCTCGCTGCTTGCACCGGTATCTCTGACCCCCTGGTCAGCTGCCACTGACTCGGGGACTGCTCTGGAGTGACACCTGGCAACTACCCTAACGGCCCAAGTCTATCCTCACCATCGGAAGCTCTAGTGAAGGCCAGGTTGTTGCTTAGTCACGCCCCTATTAAAGTGCTCAATGACGCTCATAAATTATGGTGCACGGCGGCACCTAAAAATAACCGGTAGTCCTACCATGCCATGGGAGTCTTCTGGGCTTCATGGATATACAACTGATAGTATGATCCTGATCAAAAGTTTAAGACCACTTGAAAAATGGCAAAAAATCTTATTTAGCATGGCTGGATCTTAACAAGGTTCCAAGTAGAGCTTCAACATGCAACAAGAAGAAATGGTAGTGAGACAAAACATTTTTTGAGCATTCAATTTAATGAAAACAACGAATAAACTGAAACAGGCTGTTTTTCAGCTGTTCAAAAGTTTAGGACCACATGCCTTTAAAAGGCCAAATCTGTGCAAAGATGTGGATTCATTGTCATTTTCTGTCAGGTAGTCACGTTGTGATGGCAAAGGCAAAAAAACTCTCCCTTTTTGAACGTGGTCGGGTTGTTGAACTGCATAGGCAGGGTCTCTCACAGCGCGCCATCGCTGCTGAGGTGGGACGCAGTAAGACAGTCATTTGGAATTTTTATTAAATGATCCTGAGGGTTATGGAACAAAAAAGTCAAGTGGAAGACCCAAAAAATTTCATCAGCACTGAGCCGGAGGATCCAATTGGCTGTCTGGCAAGACACTAGACAATCCTCTACCCAAATTAAGGCCCTTACTGGTGCTGACTGCAGCCCCATAATCATCAGACGGCATCTGAGACTGAAGGGCTTCAAAAACAAAAAACGTCTTCAAAGAGCTCGTCTCCTTGAACGCCACAGAACTGCTCGTTTGGACTTTGCAAGAGGGCACCAAACATGGGACATTCAAAGGTGGAAGAAAGTTTTATTCTCTGATGAGAAAAAATTTAACCTTGATGGTCCTGATGGTTTCCAACGTTACTGGCATGACAAGCAGATCCCACCTGAGATGTTTTCTACGCGCCACAGTGGAGGGGGCGCCATAATGGTCTGGGGTGCTTTTTCCTTCAGTGGAACAATGGATCTTCAGGAAGTGCAGGGGCGTCAAACGGCCGCTGGCTATGTCCAGATGTTGCAGAGAGCATTCATCATGACTGAGGGCCCTCGTCTGTGTGGTAACGACTGGGTTTTTCAACAGGACAACGCTACAGTACACAATGCCCGCAGGACAAGGGACTTCTTCCAGGAGAATAACATCACTCTTTTGGCCCATCCTGCGTGTTCCCCTGATCTAAATCCAATTGAGAACCTTTGGGGATGGATGGCAAGGGAAGTTTACAAAAATGGACAACAGTTCCAGACAGTAGATGGCCTTTGTGCGGCCGTCTTCACCACTTGGAGAAATGTTCCCACTCACCTCATGGAAACGCCTGCATCAAGCATGCTGAAACAAATTTTTGAAGTGATCAACAATAACGACGGAGCTACTTATTACTGAGCTCATGTTTGGAAGTTGGATTTCTGTTTCGGGGGGGGGGTTTAGTTTTTTTTTGGATGTGTGGTCCTAAACTTTTGATCAGCTGAAAAACAGCCTGTTTCAGTTTATTCGTTGTTTTCATTAAATTGAACACTCAAAAAAATGTTCTGTCTCACTCCCATTTCTTCTTGTTGCATGTTGCAGCTCTACTTGGAACCTTGTTAAGATCCAGCCATGCCATTTTTCAAGTGGTCTTAAACTTTTGATCAGGACTGTATGATCCTGAAAAAAACAAGGCAAGTAGCGGACAGAAAGAGAGATGGGCTATAGATTCCTAGACAGCCCTAAGGTATGGGTGGTATGCTGGCCCTAACGTCATAGCCACGGAGCACCCGTCCTAAAAAGAATGACCCCGTCCAGAATCTTGCCCTCAAGCTACTTGATCCTAAAGTTCCCTAGTAGTGATGAGCGAACTTGTGTTTTAAGTTCGGCGTCTAAAGTTCGAGTTCAGGTTATCGAAGTATCCCGTTATGGATTCTAAGGCTGGGTTCACACCTGAGCGTTTTACAGCGCGTACGATCGCGCTGTAAAACGCCCGACGCCCCAAAAAGTTCATGAGCTTCTTTGGGGCGTCTTGTCGCGCGTTCCCGCTGAAGTCTATGTACGGGAACGCGTGACAAGACGTTCCGTTATGGTCCATAGTAGCGAAATCCATAACAGGATACTTCGATAACCCGAACCCGAACTTTAGACGCCGAACTTAAAACACAAGTTCGCTCATCACTATTTCCAAGTGCAGCTGGTCCCTACATGCATGTTTCAATTTACTCTCATCAGGGGAAACATTACAGAAACTGGATAGAAACAAAAACCAAATCCAGAAGGGCATAAGTTAAGTTTGGTCTGACTTCACAATACACATACAGAAAAGTGCTGGTAAATGGGATGAAAAAATGCCTCGATGGTAAACAGGGCAATCTAAATGGAAGTGGCAGCCCGAGATATAGGCTCCACTAGTGTACTGGGCCTGCGCAAGTACCGCAAGATGGAGGGCACTTACAGTAGTGAGGGGAAGCCTTGTGAGGAAGGGCTCCCCCGATCCGGTGGGCCTAGACACGTTCCGAGGCAGTGGGATAGCCTGCCTGGAGACGACAGCCCACTCGGAATTTGAATCAATTCTGATTTCAAAACGAGGCCTGAGGCGCAGCGTGGTGACGTCGGAACAATTGCCAACGCAATCATGCATTCGCGACAAGTGCTTAAGGTAGACAGCGCTTCCTGAACTTGTGTAATGACCGGCAACACGCACAGGGAGGAAAAAGGGAAAGTCCTGCCCAAGGGAGAGGGAAAGGTGGTGACCCCTAAATCACCTTGCGGCTGGCACCTGACTGCCCTGATGTCCCTAGACGGGTTCCTCACCCGTGCGGCGATCACGTGCCTAAACCCTGGCTTTCCCTGAAATGAACCCTAGATAATGAACGGGCCGGTGGGATCGCTAGTCCGCACCACTGCACTAAGAGGGAAACACCAGGGAGAGGACAGACAAACACAGACAAACACAAACACCCAGGTGGGCGACCACAGCAGTCCACAAAGGTCCAACAGGGATCCGGAGGGTAGCGTTCTAAGGCAACACTCAGAGAACGCAGCAACACAGCTCCAGTGGGTCAGAATAGATGTCCAGGCAGGAAGCTCTATATCTGGCAACCAGAGAAGTGTGAGAGGGGAATATAAGGAGGATTGGGAGTGCTGGACAAGGAACAGCTGAGGAGGAGAAGCTACGGATCCCTGAGTGAGACAAAAGGGTTTGTAAAGCAAACCCAGAAAGCTACAATAAGGAAACATCCCTATCTTACATAGAGCGTGCAGCCAACCGCTGCGACCTCCTGACCCCGGGTATAACGGAGTCAGGCGTGGGTCTTGACACCCTCGTGACAACTTGAAACCGTGTGATGATGCGTCCCAATGCGTATTGCGTCATCACATTTGGCCACACATTGCGTCATAAACATAGGACGCATTCGTTACATGCAACCATAGTTGAAAATGTTGCCAGACAACCGGGACATGTTCCCGGCAACCATCAACAGCGCGGTCCTATTTTGAGGGCGGCGCTAAACATAAAGGGCATTTAGTGGCGATCAAATACAAAAGGTAATCTGTTCAAGGGAACCCCGACCCAGAACTGCGATTGGACAGAAGAAACAAAGGAATATATAAAAAACTGACACCAACCAAAGCAAAATTATAAGATGTTCATAAAAAATGAAACAATTAAAGCATGGTTGTTCATTTTAATACAGGAGGCACGGCCTCCAAATAAAGCCATATATTACAGTAGAAGTAGACAAACTGAGGAACAAGCAGGGGATAATAGAATAATGCTGGTCAAATAAAACAACTAAAACATAGCTGTTCATTCAGACCTAGGGGGCGACACCGTACGTAACGTGTAAATCCACCGGGCTTCATGTTGTAAGAGTGTGCGGTCCCAGTCCCCCAGTGTAGGTGGTGGGACGACTTCAATGCCCATAGCTTTAATGCTTTTGGGGTCACCAGAATGGTGGTCATGCACATGACGGGACACAGCCGTATCCCCCCTGTTCAAAATGTCCCCCAGATGTTCACCTATGCGTCTCGCAGTTCCCTCTTTGTTTTGCCTACATACTCCGTGGGGCAGTCACACGTGATTTTATAAATGACTCCCCGGCTACGACAATTAATTAAATCCTTAATTGGGAAGGACCGCTGGAGATTAATACTGTAAAACGAGGGTGTCAAGAGCCACGCCTGACTCTGTTCACAATTATCCACAGATAACCTTCAGGAGAGGACACAGCCTGAGGGACCTGCTGGTACACAGCCACTACAGTTCAGCTACTAAGGGCAGTTCCTGGTTAGATTGAAAACCCTTGGGTAGCTTTAAATGTAGTGGCTGTGTTGCCTGTAGTACAATACAGACAGGAAAATTAGAGTTGTTTCCTGACCACTCATTTTGTTATGAATGGCTAACAATGGAGCGAAGCAGGCAGAGGAGGAGTCTGAGCGGGAGAAGTGGAAAGGGATGATGACGATGTGAAAAACACCGCACTGCTTGTGGATGCAGCCTGGCTACCGCGAGCTGGACTAGAAGAAGGAGGGAATTCCTGCCGCGGTGGCTGGCTGCCACCTCTGTTTGCCCACTGGATGGGGCGATGCCACTTCATGTGGTTTAATAAAGCTATGGTGCCTACATTTGTGTTTGCCTGCCATAACCGCTTTCACAAGACAATGCTTTTGTCTTCTGGCAGCGTGAAGAAAAGTTGCCAGATGGGAGATACTCGCGCACTAGTAGAAGTAGCCAAGCTGGGTTTAGCTCTGGCACATTTTGGGCCTAACTCACCCACTTCGTCAGTTGCATCACCAGATTCTGAAGCAGACATGGCCCTGACTGTTCTTGGGGAGCTATGTGGCCTCTGCTCTTTATTGCCACTGCCATCACCCTTCTCTTCTGATGTTGCCTCCTCCTTCTCAGAACCTTGATCTGGCTCCCAGGTCCTGTCCAGCACACAATCGTCGTCAGAGTCCTCACCCTCCCTTTTGCTTCTATCAGACTGTGGTCTTTCATGGTGGGTTCCTTGGTCCCCCTCCCCTGCTCTGCATTTGCACTGACTGCCACTGTCACTGCCCCCAATGCCAACACTGCAGCTATGGATGACAAAACTGCCCCCACCAACCTGGGGTCTGCAGCCTCCTTCTGCACTTCCTCCTCAGGGCAGTACAAATGTTGCGCCTTTCTGAAGCCAGCAGGGACAACTGCAGCCTGCTACTACTACTACCACTACCTCTGGCCGGATAGATTGCTGAAGCCTGATGCTCAATTTCACATTAATACCACAGCTAGATTGCTGCTACACCTTGTCTTGTAGTAATAACATATATATATATATATATATATATATGCTGGTTTAATTACAAACCGGATTCCAAAAAAGTTGGGACACTAAACAAATTGTGAATAAAAACTGAATGCAATGATGTGGAGATGGCAAATGTCAATATTTTATTTGTAATAGAACGTAGATGACAGATCAAACGTTTAATCCGAGTAAATGTATCATTTTAAAGGAAAAATACGTTGATTCAAATTTTCACGGTGTCAACAAATCCCCAAAAAGTTGGGACAAGTAGCAATAAGAGGCTGGAAAAAGTAAATTTGAGCATAACGAAGAGCTGGAAGACCAATTAACACTAATTAGGTCAATTGGCAACATGATTGGGTATAAAAAGAGCTTCTCAGAGGGGCAGTGTCTCTCAGAAGCCAAGATGGGTAGAGGATCACCAATTCCCACAATGTTGCGCAGAAAGATAGTGGAGCAATATCAGAAAGGTGTTACCCAGCGAAAAATTGCAAAGACTTTGCATCTATCATCATCAACTGTGCATAACATCATCCGAAGCTTCCGAGAATCTGGAACAATCTCTGTGCGTAAGGGTCAAGGCCATAAAACCATACTGGATGCCCGTGATCTCCGGGCCCTTAAACGACACTGCACCACAAACAGGAATGCTACTGTAAAGGAAATCACAGAATGGGCTCAGGAATACTTCCAGAAACCATTGTCAGTGACCACAATCCACCGTGCCATCCGCCGTTGCCAGCTGAAACTCTACAGTGCAAAGAAGAAGCCATTTCTAAGCAAGATCCACAAGCTCAGGCGTTTTCACTGGGCCAGGGATCATTTAAAATGGAGTGTGGCAAAATGGAAGACTGTTCTGTGGTCAGACGAGTCACGATTCAAAGTTCTTTTTGGAAATCTGGGACGCCATGTCATCCGGACCAAAGAGGACAAGGACAACCCAAGTTGTTATCAACGCTCAGTTCAGAAGCCTGCATCTCTGATGGTATGGGGTGGCATGAGTGCGTGTGGCATGGGCAGCTTGCATGTCTGGAAAGGCACCATCAATGCAGAAAAATATATTCAGGTTCTAGAACAACATCTGCTCCCATCCAGACGTCATCTCTTTCAGGGAAGACCCTGCATTTTTCAACAAGATAATGCCAGACCACATTCTGCATCAATCACAACATCATGGCTGCGTAGGAGAAGGATCCGGGCACTGAAATGGCCAGTCTGCAGTCCAGATCTTTCACCTATAGAGAACATTTGGCGCATCATAAAGAGGAAGGTGCAACAAAGAAGGCCCAAGACGATGGAACAGTTAGAGGCCTGTATTAGACAAGAATGGGAGAGCATTCCTATTTCTAAACTTGAGAAACTGGTCTCCTCGGTCCCCAGACGTCTGTTGAGTGTTGTAAGAAGAAGGGGAGATGCCACACAGTGGTGAAAATGGCCTTGTCCCAACTTTTTGGGGATTTGTTGACACCATGAAATTCTGATTCAACATATTTTTCCCTTAAAATGGTACATTTTCTCAGTTTAAACTTTTGTTCCGTGATTTATGTTCCATTCTGAATAAAATATTAGAAGTTGGCGCCTCCACATCATTGCATTCAGTATTTATTCACGATTTGTATAGTGTCCCAACTTTTTTGGAATCCGGTTTGTACATTTAACAATGCAAAAAAAATATATAATAATTGAAATTCCAAGCATGTTGAAACTGAAAAATACGTAAATAGATGATTGAGGCGTGACACTCAATTTCAACTTAACACACACAGGTAGATTGCTGCCACACCATGGATATTGCTGCAGTAATCACACATATACCTGTGTGTGTGTATGTATGTATGTATAATTAGATAGCTATATATATATATATATATACTCACCTAAAGAATTATTAGTATAATACTAATACGGTGTTGGACCCCCTTTTGCCTTCAGAACTGCCTTAATTCTACGTGGCATTGATTCCACAAGGTGCTGATAGCATCTTTAGAAATGTTGGCCCATATTGATAGGATAGCATCTTGCAGTTGATGGAGATTTGAGGGATGCACATCCAGGGCACGAAGCTCCCGTTCCACCACATCCCAAAGATGCTCTTCTGGGTTGAGATCTGGTGACTGTGGGGCCATTTTAGTACAGTGAACTCATTGTCATGTTCAAGAAACCAATTTGAAATCCTGAACACTTTGACTGAACGCCGGATCAGGCCTTTTTCCCATTGACTTGCATTAACGCCGGATCCGGCGCCGTGTGTTCAGTCAAACCGGATCCGGCTTTTGCATGTTAAACCCGAAAAATGTGAAAAAAAAGTTAAAGTCCATAAATGGCGGATCTGTTTTTTCCAATGCATTTTTTCATTGTGACCAAAATCCTGATCAGGATTCAAATGTAATCCGTTTTCACACGTTTTTCCGGATCCGGCGGGCAGTTCCGGTGTCGGAATTGAACGCCGGATTTAAACAACGCTAGTGTGAAAGTAGCCTTACAGTGACGTCACCTTTGATGTAGATGTTCTCTTTCCTCATCTTCTCCTTTCAGACCTTCAGACCAGACACCATTTTTCAGCCATTTCTCGTCTCTGCAGTTTGACAAAAAAATTCTTAGTTTACTACTAGAGTTGAGCGGACACCTGAGTTGACCGGAAATGTTCGGGTTCGAGATCCGAACCCGATCCGAACTTCGTCCCGAACCCGAACCCCATTGAAGTCAATGGGGACCCGAACTTTTCGGCACTAAAAAGGCTGTAAAACAGCCCAGGAAAGGGCTAGAGGGCAGCAAAAGGCAGCAACATGTAGGTAAATCCCCTGCAAACAAATGTGGATAGGGAAATGAATTAAAATAAAAATTAAATAAATACAAATTAACCAATATCAATTGGAGAGAGGTCCCATAGCAGAGAATCTGGCTTCCCGTCACCCACCACTGGAACAGGCCACTGTCAGATATTTAGGCCCAGCACCCAGGCAGAGGAGGGAGGTCCCGTAACAGAGAATCTGTCTTCATGTCAGCAGAGAATTAGTCTGCATGTCATAGCAGAGAATGAGGCTTCACGTCAGCCACCACTGCAACAGTCCATTGGCATATATTTAGGCCCCGGCACCCAGACAGAGGAGATGTTCATTCAACTTTGGGTAGCCTCGCAATATAATGGTAAAATGAAAATAAAAATAGGATTGAATGAGGAAGTGCCCTGGAGTCCAATAATATATGGTTAAGGGGAGGTAGTTAATGTCTAATCTGCACAAGGGACGGACAGGTCCTGTGGGATCCATGCCTGGTTCATTTTTATGAACGTCAGCTTGTCCACATTGGCTGTAGACAGGCGGCTGCGTTTGTCTGTAATGACGCCCCCTGCCGTGCTGAATACACGTTCAGACAAAACGCTGGCCGCCGGGCAGGCCAGCACCTCCAAGGCATAAAAGGCTAGCTCTGGCCACGCGGACAATTTGGAGACCCAGAAGTTGAATGGGGCCGAACCATCAGTCAGTACGTGGAGGGGTGTGCACACGTACTGTTCCACCATGTTAGTGAAATGTTGCCTCCTGCTAACACGTTGCGTATCAGGTGGTGGTGCAGTTAGCTGTGGCGTGTTGACAAAAGTTTTCCACATCTCTGCCATGCTAACCCTGCCCTCAGAGGAGCTGGCCGTGACACAGCTGCCTTGGCGACCTCTTGCTCCTCCTCTGCCTTGGCCTTGGGCTTCCACTTGTTCCCCTGTGACATTTGGGAATGCTCTCAGTAGCGCGTCTACCAACGTGCGCTTGTACTCGCGCATCTTCCTATCACGCTCCAGTGCAGGAAGTAAGGTGGGCACATTGTCTTTGTACCGTGAATCCAGCAGGGTGGCAACCCAGTAGTCCGCACACGTTAAAATGTGGGCAACTCTGCTGTCGTTGCGCAGGCACTGCAGCGTGTAGTCGCTCATGTGTGCCAGGCTGCCCAGGGGTAAGGACAAGCTGTCCTCTGTGGGAGGCGTATCGTCATCGTCCTGCGTTTCCCCCCAGCCACGCACCAGTGATGGGCCCGAACTGCGTTGGGTGCCACCCCGCTGTGACCATGCTTCATCCTCATCCTCCTCCACCTCCTCCTCATCCACGTCCTCCTCGTCCTCCAGTAGTGGGCCCTGGCTGGCCACATTTGTACCTGGCCTCTGCTGTTGCCAAAAACCTCCCTCTGAGTCACTTCGAAGAGACTGGCCAGAAAGTGCTAAAAATGACCCCTCTTCCTCCTCCTCCTCCTCCTCCTGGGCCACCTCCTCTTCCATCATCGCCCTAAGTGTTTTCTCAAGGAGACATAGAAGTGGTATTGTAACGCTGATAACGGCGTCATCGCCACTGGCCATGTTGGTGGAGTACTCGAAACAGCGCAACAGGGCACACAGGTCTCGCATGGAGGCCCAGTCATTGGTGGTGAAGTGGTGCTGTTCCGCAGTGCGACTGACCCGTGCGTGCTGCAGCTGAAACTCCACTATGGCCTGCTGCTGCTCGCACAGTCTGTCCAGCATGTGCAAGGTGGAGTTCCACCTGGTGGGCACGTCGCATATGAGGCGGTGAGCGGGAAGGCCGAAGTTACGCTGTAGCGCAGACAGGCGAGCAGCAGCAGGATGTGAACGCCGGAAGCGCGAACAGACGGCCCGCACTTTATGCAGCAGCTCTGACATGTCGGGGTAGTTGTGAATGAACTTCTGCACCACCAAATTCAGCACATGCGCCAAGGCAAGGGATGTGCGTCAAACCGGCTAGTCCCAGAGCTGCAACGAGATTTCGCCCATTATCACACACCACCAGGCCGGGCTTGAGGCTCACCGGCAGCAACCACTCGTCGGTCTGTTGTTCTATACCCCGCCACAACTCCTGTGCGGTGTGGGGCCTGTCCCCCAAACATATGAGTTTCAGAATGGCCTGCTGACGTTTACCCCGGGCTGTGCTGAAGTTGGTGGTGAAGGTGTGTGGCTGACTGGATGAGCAGGTGGAAGAAGAGGAGGAGGAAGCCGAGAAGGAGGAGGTGGCAACAGGAGGCAAAGAATGTTGCCCTGTGATCCTTGGCGGCGGAAGGACGTGCGCCAAACAGCTCTCCGCCTGGGGCCCAGCTGCCACTACATTTACCCAGTGTGCAGTTAGGGAGATATAGCGTCCCTGGCCGTGCTTACTGGTCCACGTATCTGTGGTTAGGTGGACCTTGCCACAGATGGCGTTGCGCAGTGCACACTTGATTTTATCGGATACTTGGTTGTGCAGGGAAGGCACGGCTCTCTTGGAGAAGTAGTGGCGGCTGGGAACAACATACTGTGGGACAGCAAGCGACATGAGCTGTTTGAAGCTGTCTGTGTCCACCAGCCTAAATGACAGCATTTCATAGGCCAGTAGTTTAGAAATGCTGGCATTCAGGGCCAGGGATCGAGGGTGGCTAGGTGGGAATTTACGCTTTCTCTCAAATGTTTGTGAGATGGAGAGCTGAACGCTGCCGTGTGACATGGTTGAGACGCTTGGAGACGGAGGTGGTGGTGTTGGTGGTACATCCCCTGTTTGCTGGGCGGCAGGTGCCAACGTTCCTCCAGAGGCAGAGGAGAGGCCGAGGCGGCAGCAGCAGAAGAGGCCGAGGCGGCAGCAGCAGAAGAGGCCGAGGCGGCAGCAGCAGAAGAGGCCGAGGCGGCAGCAGCAGAAGAGGTAGCAGGGGGAGCCTGAGTGACTTCCTTGGTTTTAAGGTGTTTACTCCACTGCAGTTCATGCTTTGCATGCAGGTGCCTGGTCATGCAGGTTGTGCTCAGGTTCAGAACGTTAATGCCTCGCTTCAGGCTCTGATGGCACAGCGTGCAAACCACTCGGGTCTTGTCGTCAGCACATTGTTTGAAGAAGTGCCATGCCAGGGAACTCCTTGAAGCTGCCTTTGGGGTGCTCGGTCCCAGATGGCGGCGGGCAGTAGCAGGCGGAGTCTCTTGGCGGCGGGTGTTCTGCTTTTGCCCACTGCTCCCTCTTTTGCTACGCTGTTGGCTCGGTCTCACCACTGCCTCTTCCTCCGAACTGTGAAAGTCAGTGGCACGACCTTCATTCCATGTGGGGTCTAGGACCTCATCGTCCCCTGCATCGTCTTCCACCCAGTCTTGATCCCTGACCTCCTGTTCAGTCTGCACACTGCAGAAAGACGCAGCAGTTGGCACCTGTGTTTCGTCATCATCAGAGACATGCTGAGGTGGTATTCCCATGTCCTCATCATCAGGAAACATAAGTGGTTGTGCGTCAGTGCATTCTATGTCTTTCACCGCTGGGGAAGGGCTAGGTGGATGCCCTTGGGAAACCCTGCCAGCGGAGTCTTCAAACAGCATAAGAGACTGCTGCATAACTTGAGGCTCAGACAGTTTCCCTGGTATGCATGGGGGTGATGTGACAGACTGATGGGCATGGGTTTCAGGCGCCATCTGTGCGCTTTCTGCAGAAGACTGGGTGGGAGATAATGTGAACGTGCTGGATCCACTGTCGGCCACCCAATTGACTAATGCCTGTACCTGCTCAGGCCTTACCATCCTTAGAACAGCATTGGGCCCCACCAAATATCGCTGTAAATTCTGGCGGCTACTGGGACCTGAGGTAGTTTGGTTCACTAGGACGTGTGGCTGTGGCAGAACGGCCACGTCCTCTCCCAGCACCAGAGGGTCCACTAACACCACCACGACCACGTCCGCGTCCGCGTCCCTTACTAGATGTTTTCCTCATTGTTATCGTTCACCACAACAACAAAAATATTATTTGACCCAATGTATTGAATTCAAATTCAGGCTTTTTTTTACAGACACCTAACACTATCTGGCATCTATTTAGGTGCCGTATTACACTAATACAGGCACAGCAGTAACCACCGATTTAGCTGGATATAAATTTGAGGCCTAGTATTTAGGCGCTGGGTGACAGGTATAGGTTTACTGACAGAATTAGACTTGGAGATGCACGGTAGCGTGTGTGTGTGAAGTTATTGAGGATGACCCTATGTGCACCTTCAATCTAATATACCCTTTTATGGATCGATTTAAACTTGGTCTGATACAGCAGAAACCACTGATTTAGGGAATTGCTAAATTGGGAATTGTATTTCAACCCAGAACAAAAAATGTGCTTTGACGGACACTAAATAACTTTCCCAGCCACAACAGTACAGAAGTAACCACAGATTTAGCGGGATATAAATTTGAGGCCTAGTATTTAGGCGCTGGGTGACAGGTATAGGTTTACTGACAGAATTAGACTGGGATATGCACAGTAGCGTGTGTGTGAAGTTATTCAGAATGACCCTATGTGCACCTTGAATCTAATATACCCTTTTAGGGATAAATTTAAAGGGAACCTGTCACCTGGATTTTGGGTATAAAGCTGAGGACATGGGTTGATAGATGGCCACCAGCACATCCGCAATACCCAGTCCCCATAGCTCTGTGTGCTTTTATTGTGTAAAAAAAACGATTTGATACATATGCAAATTAACCTGAGATGAGTCCTCTACTTGAGATGAGTCAGGGACAGGACTCATCTCAGGTTATTTTGCGTATGTATCAAATTGTTTTTTTTACACAATAAAAGCACACAGAGCTATGGGGACTTGGTATTGCGGATGTGCTAGCGGCCATCTAGCAACCCATGTCCACAGCGCAATACACAAAATCCAGGTGACAGGTTCCCTTTAAAGTAGGCCTGATACAGCAGAAACCACTAAATTATGAAATTGCTAAATTGGGAATTGTATTTCAACCCAGAACAAAAACTGTGCTTTGACGGACACTAAATAACTTGCCCAGCCACAACAGGACAGCGGTAACGAGAGATTTAGCGGGATATAAATTTGAGGCCTAGTATTTAGGCGCTGGGTGACAGGTATAGGTTTACTGACAAAATTAGACTGGGATATGGCCAAAAAATAACCACACTATTGATGGTTAAATGCACTTGGTGTGACAGCTTGACCAACCACACTACTGAGGGTTAAATGCACTTGGTGTGACAGCTTGACCAACCACACCATTGAGGGTTAAATGCACTTGGTGACAGGCGCAGCTTGCCCCTGATGTAGTATATGGCCAAAAAATAAACAGACTATTGCTGGTTAAATGCACTTGGTGTGACAGCTTCACCCTGATGTAGGCTTTAGCCAAAAAACAACCACACCATTGAGGGTTAAATGCACTTGGTGGCAGCTTGTGCTGGCGCACCACAAGACACAAAATGGCCGCCGATCACCCCAGAAAAAAGTGACTGACAAACGGTCTGGGCGGCCCAAAAACAGTGAGTAATTGAATTTCAGCAGTTCAATGATTCACAGCTGCAGATCGATCACTGGATGGAGTCCTTTGGAGGAGTTAATCTGCCTAATCTCGCCCTACTGTCGCAGCCGCAACCTCTCCCTACGCTAATCAGAGCAGAGTGACGGGCGGCGCTATGTGACTCCAGCTTAAATAGATGCTGGGTCACATGGTGCTCTGGCCAATCACAGCCATGCCAATAGTAGGCATGGCTGTGATGGCCTCTTGGGGCAAGTAGTATGACGCTTGTTGATTGGCTGCTTTGCAGCCTTTCAAAAAGCGCCAAGAAAGCGACGAACACTGAACCTGAACCCGAACCCGGACTTTTACGAAAATGTCCGGGTTCGGGTCTGTGTCACGGACACCCCAAAATTCGGTACGAACCCGAACTATACGGGTTCGCTCATCCCTATTTACTACTTTTCCATCATCCTCCCATCTCCTGGACAAATCATCCTACCACCCCCAATACTGTGCCGCTGTGCTCCCCAATATTATACTGCAGAAACAGAAAAACCTCCTGATAATGCTAGTACCACACAGATAGTGCCCCCTTCAATAATCATTGGCCCTAAAGTGCCCTAAAATAACTGCGCCCAGCAAATAGTGCCCCTGACACTAATAGTGTAAACATAATGTCCCCCAAAAATATCTGTGCTAAGCTGATACTGTGCCAAGGTGCCCCCACAGTAATAGTGCTCCCAAAAGTCCCACCAATAGTAATAATTCTCTGCTAGTAATAGTGCCCCCAATATGTCCCCACTGTGCTCCAGAAGTAATAATGCTCCCATAGTGCCCGTACTAGTAATCATGTTCCCCATAAAGCCCACCATAATGCCCCCAGTAGTAATAATTCTCCTTATATTGTGACAGTACAAAAATGCCCCCTTATAATTTGTGCCAGTGTAAAAAAATACCCCCTTTTAATGCCCCAGTTGAGCTAATGTCCCCATAGTGTCCCCATAATGTGTCAGTATAAAACACCTCTATATAGTGCCATCATAGTGACTAGGGATGAGCGAATCGACTTCGGATGAAACATCCAAAGTCTATTCCCATAAAACTTTGTTCTAATACTGTACTGTATTAAAATGTATTGGCTCTGATGAGCCGAAGTTATTGCTTTGCGAAGTCTCGCGAAACTTCGCACAATAACTTCATAAATTAATTTTGAGTGGTACCTTGGAACCGAACTCGAGTTTGGGAAATGTTTTTTTACAGTACAAATTTATGAAGTTATTGCGCAATGTCTCACGAGACTTCACAGAGCAATAACTTCGGCTCATCGGAACCAATACATTCTAATACTGTAAGGAGCTCCTGCTCCGTACAGTATTAGAACAAAGTCTTATGCCAATCGACTTCGGATGAAACACATTCGCTCATCCCTAATAGTGACATCACTGCCCCGCCTGCAGCCTATCAGAGGAACGGGGAATGGAGATGCCTCTTCCCTGCCCTGCAGCATCCATCTGTATTGCTGTCCCGAGTTCTTTTAGCGGACATACATAGAATCAGCTTTATATACTAGATATAGTTATATATATACTAGCAGAAGGACCCGGCTCTGCACGGGTATATTTCATCTATTTCATTTAATGTTTCTGTGTGTCGTTAAAAGATATCGACAGTATCCCCCATAATAGCGACTAGAGTTGAGCAAACACCTGGATGTTCGGGTTCGAGAAGTTCGGCCGAACTTCCCGGAAATGTTCGGGTTCGGGGTCCGAACCCGACCCGAACTTCATCCCGAACCCGAACCCCATTGAAGTCAATGGGGACCCGAACTTTTCGGCACTAAAAAGGCTGTAAAACAGCCCAGGAAAGGGCTAGAGGGCTGCAAAAGGCAGCAACATGTAGGTAAATCCCCTGCAAACAAATGTGGATAGGGAAATGAATAAAAATAAAAATAAAATAAATAAAAATTAACCAATATCAATTGGAGAGAGGTTCCATAGCAGAGAATGAGGCTTCACGTCAGCCACCACTGCAACAGTCCATTGGCATATATATAGGCCCAGCACCCAGGCAGAGGAGAGAGGTCCCGTAACAGAGAATCTGGCTTCATGTCACCCAACATTGGAACAGTCCATTGGCATATATTTAGGCCCCGGCACCCAGACAGAGGAGAGGTTCATTCAACTTTGGGTAGCCTCGCAATATAATGGTAAAATGAAAATAAAAATAGGATTGAATGAGGAAGTGCCCTGGAGTCCAATAATATATGGTTATGGGGAGGTAGTTAATGTCTAATCTGGACAAGGGACGGACAGGTCCTGTGGGATCCATGCCTGGTTCATTTTTATGAACGTCAGCTTGTCCACATTGGCTGTAGACAGGCGGCTGCGTTTGTCTGTAATGACGCCCCCTGCCGTGCTGAATACACGTTCAGACAAAACGCTGGCCGCCGGGCAGGCCAGCACCTCCAAGGCATAAAAGGCTAGCTCTGGCCACGTGGACAATTTAGAGACCCAGAAGTTGAATGGGGCCGAACCATCAGTCAGTACGTGGAGGGGTGTGCACACGTACTGTTCCACCATGTTAGTGAAATGTTGCCTCCTGCTAACACGTTGCGTATCAGGTGGTGGTGCAGTTAGCTGTGGCGTGTTGACAAAAGTTTTCCACATCTCTGCCATGCTAACCCTGCCCTCAGAGGAGCTGGCCGTGACACAGCTGCCTTGGCGACCTCTTGCTCCTCCTCTGCCTTGGCCTTGGGCTTCCACTTGTTCCCCTGTGACATTTGGGAATGCTCTCAGTAGCGCGTCTACCAACGTGCGCTTGTACTCGCGCATATGTAGTGTCCCACTAGGTAAAAGTGGGCACTACACAAAAGGGTTAATGTGTTTACTGCCTTACTGTTATGTGTATGCATTTCCCTGTTACATGCTTATCAGGCCTAGTTGGGT
The DNA here is from genome assembly GCF_014858855.1 of Bufo gargarizans. NCBI lineage: Eukaryota > Metazoa > Chordata > Amphibia > Anura > Bufonidae > Bufo > Bufo gargarizans. Next base: position 199,595,195 of record NC_058087.1, read on the forward strand.
GTAATATAACATTTCAGACACTAGAGGGAGATAGGAAGCCCCTAGTATAAATGTTCAGGCCCAGACAGGGGAGAGGCAGTGTATTCCAGGGGACTAGAGGAGTTACCTCGTCAGCCTGAAGCTGCTGAGGCTAAGGATAGCTCAGTGGAGATACCCCAGTAGTAGGACAGCACCTCCTGGGAGAAACCTGCAGCCACCTTTCCCATCCAGCAGTGAAGACAGCTAGGAAAAGAAGGTACTGTAACCTTAAAGGGGTTGGCCACTCTCCATGTATTTTCAGCAACTGTGGGGGAGGCAGGGAAAAAATACATTTCCTAATATATGTCTTTAAGAAGATATGCCTATTTTTTAAACAATCTGAAGCCACACCCCCTGAGCCTCTCTCTGATGTGCAGCCAGTCCGTCCATGGCTCCACGCGACATGGAGAAGATCCGTCCATGGCTGCTGTGTAAATGCGCATGCCCAGTCAGCCCCTACCACAGGCTTCCCTGCTCCTACTGTGTCAGACTTCTGAGATTCCCCGATTTCCCCCCCCTCCCCCTGCAGCCCTCAATGTGCCCTCTTATTTTATTCTCAGCTAAACTCCAGACACAAAACGGACTAAGGAGTTAAACTCCTATCAAGAAACAGACCTTCAGACGTCTGCCTGCTCAGCTGTGTATCTAATCCTATCCTGTGTGATACTGCCTGCTCAGCTGTGTATCTAATCCTATCCTGTGTGATACTGCCTGCTCAGCTGTGTATCTAATCCTTGCCTGTGTATACGCTGCTGAGCTGGTATCTAATCCTATCGTGTGATACTGCCTGCTCAGCTGTGTATCTAATCCTAGTCCTGTGTGATACTGTCCTGCTCAGCTGTGTATCTAATCCTGTCCTGTGTGATACTGTCCTGCTCAGCTGTGTATCTAATCCTGTCCTGTGTGATACGCCTGCTGAGCTGTGTACTTAATCCTGTCCGTGTGATACTGTCTGATGAGCTGTGTATCTAATCCTGTCCTGTGTGATACTGCCTGCTGAGCTGTGTATCTATCCTCTCCTGTGTGATACGCTGGCTGAGCTGTGTATCTAATCCTCGTCCTTTGTGATACTGTCTGCTGAGCTGTGTATCTAATCCTGTCCTGTGTGATACTGGCCTGCTGAAGCTGTGTATCTAATCCTGTCCTGTGTGATACTGTCTGCTGAGCTGTGTATCTAATCCTATCCTTGTGCGATACTGTCTGCTGAGCGGTGTATCTAATCCTATCCTGTGTGATACAGTCTGCTGAGCTGTGTATCTAATCCTATCCTGGTGTGATACTGTCTGCTGAGCTGTGTATCTAATCCTATCCTGTGTGATACTGTCTTGCTGAGCTGTTGTATCTAATCCTATCCTGTGTGATACTGTCTGCTCAGCTGTGTATCTAATCCTGTCCTTGTGATACTGCCTGCTGAGCTGTGTATCTAATCCTATCCTGTGTGATACTGTCTGCTGAGCTGTGTATCTAATCCTATCCTGTGTGATACTGTCTGCTGAGCTGTGTATCTAATCCTATCCTGTGATACTGACTGCTGAGCTGTGTATCTAATCCTTCCTGTGTGATACTGCCTGCTGAGCTGTGTATCTAATCCTATCCTGTGTGATACTGTCTGCTGAGCTGTGTATCTAAGCCGATCCTGTGTGATACTGCCTGCTGAGCTGTGTATCTAATCCTATCCTGTGGTGATACTGACTGCTGAGCGGTGTATCTAATCCTATCCTGTGTGATACTGTCTGCTGAGACTGTGTATCTAATCCTCCTGTGGTTATACTGTCTGCTGAGCTGTGTATCTAATCCTATCCTGTGTGATACTGCGGCTGCTGAGCTGTGTAATCTAATCCTATCCTGTGTGATACTGTCCTGCTGAGCTGTGTATCTAATCCTATCCTGTGTGATACTGTCTGCTGAGCTGTGTATCAATCCTGTCCTGTGTGATACTGCTGCTGAGCTGTGTATCTAATCCTATCCTGTGTGATACTGTCTGCTCAGCTGTGTATCTAATCCTATCCTGTGTGATACTGTCTGCTGAGCTGTGTATCTAATCCTATCCTGTGTGATACTGTCTGCTGAGCTGTGTATCTAATCCTATCCTGTGTGATACTGTCTGCTGAGCTGTGTATCTAATCCTATCCTGTGTGATACTGTCTGCTGAGCTGTGTATCTAATCCTATCCTGTGTGATACTGTCTGCTGAGCTGTGTATCTAATCCTATCCTGTGTGATACTGTCTGCTGAGCTGTGTATCTAATCCTATCCTGTGTGATACTGTCTGCTGAGCTGTGTATCTAATCCTATCCTGTGTGATACTGTCTGCTGAGCTGTGTATCTAATCCTATCCTGTGTGATACTGTCTGCTGAGCTGTGTATCTAATCCTATCCTGTGTGATACTGTCTGCTGAGCTGTGTATCTAATCCTATCCTGTGTGATACTGTCTGCTGAGCTGTGTATCTAATCCTATCCTGTGTGATACTGTCTGCTGAGCTGTGTATCTAATCCTGTGTGATACTGTCTGCTGAGCTGTGTATCTAATCCTATCCTGTGTGATACTGTCTGCTGAGCTGTGTATCTAATCCTATCCTGTGTGATACTGTCTGCTGAGCTGTGTATCTAATCCTATCCTGTGTGATACTGTCTGCTGAGCTGTGTATCTAATCCTATCCTGTGTGATACTGTCTGCTGAGCTGTGTATCTAATCCTATCCTGTGTGATACTGTCTGCTGAGCTGTGTATCTAATCCTATCCTGTGTGATACCTGCTGAGCTGTGTATCTAATCCTATCCTGTGTGATACTGTCTGCTGAGCTGTGTATCTAATCCTATCCTGTGTGATACTGTCTGCTGAGCTGTGTATCTAATCCTATCCTGTGTGATACTGTCTGCTGAGCTGTGTATCTAATCCTATCCTGTGTGATACTGTCTGCTGAGCTGTGTATCTAATCCTATCCTGTGTGATACTGTCTGCTGAGCTGTGTATCTAATCCTATCCTGTGTGATACTGTCTGCTGAGCTGTGTAGCTAATCCTATCCTGTGCTGATACTGTCTGCTGAGCTGTGTATCTAATCCTATCCTGGTCGATACTGTCTGCTGAGCTGTGTATCTAATCCTATCCTGTGCGATACTGTCCTGCTGAGCTGTGTATCTAATCCTATCCTGTGCTGATACTGTCTGCTGAGCTGTGTATCTAATCCTATCCTGTGTGATACTGTCTGCTGAGCTGTGTATCTAATCCTATCCTGTGTGATACTGTCCTGCTGAGCTGTGTATCTAATCCTATCCTGTGTGATACTGTCTGCTGAGCTGTGTATCTAATCCTATCCTGTGTGATACTGTCCTGCTGAGCTGTGTATCTAATCCTCTCCTGTGTGATACTGGCCTGCTGACTGTGGATATCAATCCTTCCTGTGTGATACTGCTGCTGAGCTGTATCTAATCCTATCCCTGTGTGATACTGTCTGCTGAGCTGTGTATCTAATCCTCTCCTGTGTGATACTGCCTGCTGAGCTGTGTATCTAATCCTATCTGTGTGATACTGTCCTGCTGAGCTGTGTATCTAATCCTATCCTGTGTGATACTGTCTGCTGAGCTAATCCTATCCTGTGTGATACTGCCTGCTGAGCTGTGTATCTAATCCTATCCTGTGTGATACTGTCCTGCTGAGCTGTGTATCTAATCCTATCCTGTGTGATACTGTCTGCTGAGCTGTGTATCTAATCCTATCCTGTGTGATACTGTCTGCTGAGCTGTGTATCTAATCCCCCCTGTGTGATACTGTCTGCTGAGCTGTGTATCTAATCCTATCCTGTGTGATACCATCTGCTGAGCTGTGTATCTAATCCTATCCTGTGTGATACTGTCTGCTCAGCTGTGTATCTAATCCTATCCTGTTTGATACAGTCTGCTGAGCTGTGTATCTAATCCTCTCCTGTGTGATACTGTCTGCTGAGCTGTGTATCTAATCCTATCCTGTGTGATACTGTCTGCTGAGCTGTGTATCTAATCCTATCCTGTGTGATACTGTCTGCTGAGCTGTGTATCTAATCCTATCCTGTGTGATACTGTCTGCTGAGCTGTGTATCTAATCCTATCCTGTGTGATACTGTCTGCTGAGCTGTGTATCTAATCCTATCCTGTGTGATACTGTCTGCTGAGCTGTGTATCTAATCCTGTCCTGTGTGATACTGCCTGCTGAGCTGTGTATCTAATCCTATCCTGTGTGATACTGCCTGCTGAGCTGTGTATCTAATCCTATCCTGTGTGATACTGCCTGCTGAGCTGTGTATCTAATCCTATCCTGTGTGATACTGTCTGCTGAGCTGTGTATCTAATCCTATCCTGTGTGATACTCCCTGCTGAGCTGTGTATCTAATCCTATCCTGTGTGATACTGTCTGCTGAGCTGTGTATCTAATCCTATCCTGTGTGATACTGTGAGCATGCTGGTAGTTGTAGTTTTGCAACAGCTGGAGGGCCTCAGGTTGGCAATCCCTGGCCTAGGTTGTTGCCCATGATTGCACGGTTCTGCCTCTGAGCTGGCACCTATTGGCTAGAGGTAAAATAAATTGAGGAGGTTTTTTGGTCCCCCAAGGACTTTCCCCGTTGCGTAATTTACTCCGGGAACACCACCACTGCCACAATATAGTCCCTGTCCAATAAGTGATAACGGAGGCAGCATGTCCGGTGAAAAAAATCCCTTTATTGGGAACTGCTTACATGCAAAAACGTGTTAAAAGAGTTGCTACGTTTCAGCTAATACATAGCCTTTATCAAGCACACCATATAGTCCCTGAACACCACGACTGCCATGATATAGTCCCTGAACACCACGACTGCCATGATATAGTCCCTGAACACCACGACTGCCATGATATAGTCCCTGAACACCACGACTGCCATGATATAGTCCCTGAACACCACGACTACCATGATATAGTCCCTGAACACCACGACTGCCACGATATAGTCCCTGAACACCACGACTGCCATGATATAGTCCCTGAACACCACCACTGCCATGATATAGTCCCTGAACACCACGACTGCCACGATATAGTCCCTGAACACCACGACTGCCTTGATATAGTCCCTGAACACCACGACTGCCATGATATAGTCCCTGAACACCACGACTGCCACGATATAGTCCCTGAACACCACGACTGCCATGATATAGTCCCTGATCACCACGACTGCCATGATATAGTCCCTGAACACCACGACTGCCACGATATAGTCCCTGAACACCACCACTACCATGATATAGTCCCTGAACACCACGACTGCCACGATATAGTCCCTGAACACCACGACTGCCATGATATAGTCCCTGAACACCACGACTGCCATGATATAGTCCCTGATCACCACGACTGCCATGATATAGTCCCTGAACACCACGACTGCCACGATATAGTCCCTGAACACCACCACTACCATGATATAGTCCCTGAACACCACGACTGCCACGATATAGTCCCTGAACACCACGACTGCCATGATATAGTCCCTGAACACCACCACTGCCATGATATAGTCCCTGAACACCACGACTGCCATGATATAGTCCCTGATCACCACGACTGCCATGATATAGTCCCTGAACACCACTATGTCATAGTATAGTTAATTATCTTCAATATAAAGCACAGATATTATGATCACTGTCCAGTGTAGATTAGACTTTCTTCTGCAGCACTTTGTGTATCAGTAATAATGATCTCAATATAAATCAGGGGATGGTGATGGAAGATCTGGCCCCGTACCTGCAGGAAGCGAGAAACCTGTAACACAGCCGGAAAAAGGGAATATTAGAGACTATTTAGATGTGGGTAAGATCTTTTAATCTGTAAAGAGAATCTATAGCCTAGTTCTTTATCTTCTGTACATTTCTGACCTCAGGTGGCACCGCTATGGGGGCGAACACTAGCACACCCCCGCAGGAACCTCAAACATCTTGACTTTCGCTTGCTTTCTGACTCTCTTCTCCCACTCTCTACCATCTGTTGCCTCCAAGACCCAGAAGCTGCTACCACCCTATATAACACCACATTAAGTACAGCTCTGGACACTGTTGCCCCCCTCACACACAACAAAATCCGGAAAATCAACAGACAACCCTGGCACACCAACCTGACCAAAAAACTCAGACAAGCTTCCAGGGCTGCTGAGCGGCAATGGAAGAAATCCCATTCTAAAGATCATTTCACCGCATACAACCAATCCCTCCTCATATTCAAATCCTCACTCGCTGATGCAAAACAGGCTTACTTCTCATCTCTCATATCTTCCCTGTCCCACAGCCCTAAACAACTTTTTAGCACTTTTAATTCCCTTCTCCGCCCCCCAGCGCCCCCACCCTCTCCTCTCTTCTCAGCTGAGGACTTTGCCAAATATTTCAAACAAAAGATAGTCCACATCAGAGAAAACTTTACTACACAGTCCCCACAGACCCTCTACACAACTGCTCGGTCCTCTTCTCCCAAAACCCACTTCTCTACCATTACAGAAGGTAAACTCTCCACTCTACTCTCCAAATCTCATCTGACCACCTGTGCACTTGACCCAATCCCATCCCACCTCATCCCTAACCTCACCAGTGTTTATCCCAGCCCTAACTCATCTCTTCAACCTATCACTAAACTCTGGTGTCTTCCCCTCTGCTTTTAAACATGCTACCATTACACCCATCCTCAAAAAACCTTCACTTGACCCATCTTCCTTGTCCAGTTATCGCCCCATATCACTTCTTCCGTATGCCTCAAAGCTACTTGAACAACACGTCCATTCAGAACTGTCCTCCCACCTCTCCTCCTGCTCCCTCTTTGACCGCCTACAATCTGGCTTCCGAACCCACCACTCGACCGAGACTGCCCTTACCAAAGTCACCAATGACCTACTCACAGCCAAAACCAAGAAACAATACTCTGTCCTCCTTCTCCTTGACCTGTCCTCTGCCTTCGACACTGTTGACCACTCCCTTCTGTTGCAAACTCTCTCATCTCTTGGCATCACTGACCTGGCCCTCTCCTGGATCACATCATACCTCACAGACCGGACATTCAGCGTCTCCCACTCCCGCACCACCTCCTCGTCTCATTCCCTCTCTGTTGGTGTCCCGCAAGGCTCTGTCCTAGGACCCCTGCTCTTCTCTATCTACACTTTTGGCCTGGGACAGCTCATAGAGTCCCATGGCTTTCAGTATCACTCCTACGCTGATGACACACAAATCTACCTCTCTGGTCCAGACATCACCACCTTACTATCTAGAATCCCACAATGTCTATCTTCTATATCATCCTTCTTCGCCTCTCGCTTTCTTAAACTTAACATGGATAAGACAGAATTCATAATCTTTCCCCCATCTTGTTCAACCCCCCCTACAGACCTGTCTATCACGATCAATGGCTGCACACTATCCCCAGTCAACAAAGCCCGCTGCCTTGGAGTGACCTTGGATTCTGCCCTTTCCTTCCGACCGCACATCCAAGCCCTTTCCACCACCTGCCGTCTCCAACTCAAAAACATCTCCCGCATCCGCGCTTTCCTTAACTTTGAATCTGCGAAAATACTTGTACATGCCCTCATTATCTCCCGCCTAGACTACTGCAACATTCTCCTCTGTGGCCTTCCATCTAGCACTCTCGCACCCCTCCAATCTATCCTCAACTCTGTTGCCCGACTAATCCACCTCTCACCCTATTATTCCTCTGCCTCTCCCCTTTGCCAATCCCTTCACTGGCTCCCCATTGCCCAACGAATTCACTTCAAAGTACTTACAAATACATACAAGGCCGTCCATAACCTGTCCCCTCCCTACATCTCTGAGCTAATTTCCCGATACACCCCCACACGCACTCTCTGATCCTCACAAGACCTCCTTCTCTCCTCTCCTCTTATTGCCTCTTCCCACAATCGACTCCAGGATTTCTCCCGTGCATCCCCCATACTCTGGAACTCGCTACCCCAACATATCAGACTCTCACCTACAGTGGAATCCTTCAAAAGAAACCTGAAAACCCACCTCTTCAGACAAGCCTCCAACCAGTGACCCTGCTGCCTCTATACCGCCACGACCAGCTTCACCCGCACCTACTGTGTCCTTCTCCCATACCATGTAGATTGTAAGCCCTCACGGGCAGGGCCCTCTCTCCTTCTGTACCAGTTTGTAACTCATTTTGTTTATGATTAGTGCAATTGTCTGTATTATGTATGTGCACCGCTTATCACATGTACAGCGCTATGGAAGGAATGGCGCTTAAATAATAAATAATAATAATAATAATAATAATAATAACAATAGGCCAGATATGGACAAGTCTGATATCTTCTCCACCTTACAGGACCTGATACCTTTGGGGAAACACAGTGTAATCCCCTTTCTATTCTACAGAGATGAGTCAGGTCACATATTTCCCCATTATGTCACCCATTCTTCTGGTGTCTCCTCATCTTCTGTTTCCAAACCAAACAAGTTCTGATTCTGTTCTACAGGAATGAACGACCTTTACTACAAATGCCCCAATAACCTCTAGTCTATGGTAATGTTATAAGGGTTCTGGGTGTCATGTCTGATCACAATGTCATTATATCTGACTTGAGATCCACACACCGTATACTACAGGAACTTCTATTCATCTATTACTGCTGACAACCTGCCTATATACCATGTCTGAGAGGTAGTCACAGCCCCGCCCCCTGGATTCTGTGAATACATTGAAGCACATGAGTAGATCTCTTGTATTTTCTTTCATGGTTTCATCAATGACTTTTAGTTTATAACCTTTTTCTTCTTATATTTTACAGAATTTGCTCTTCCAGAGGTGAGTATTTTTACTTCTGTTGGTCTAAAGTCTACGATGTTATCATTATACATGGAGACGTCGAGTCTATTCTGTTGTGTAATTGGGATGTAGCAGAGTTATGTTGTTATTACCTGATATAAGACTATGCAGTAAGCTACTGTACAATGCTCCCATAGACAGCAGATGGCACATAGTGATATCTCCTCCTGTGATGTTATAGTGACCATGTCAGCTCTGCTACATCTATCCAGATGCAACCACAGTGATAATGTCCCGCTGTCAGCCATAAACAGAACCAGGCAGCTCTTTCAGTGCGATCATAATACAGTCTGTGCTAAATGTGCACAAAAGATGACATACAGTATACATTGTCCGGACCAGTATGGCTACCAAAACCAGGGATGGCGGCCGTGTCACGGGACATCACCCCAAAGTGAAGCAGAAGTAATAAAAGCCAAACCCAGCAGTGCTGAGTCCACACCACCGGGGGTCCTGGTAATAAAAGGCACAGATAGAGTACCGCCATATCAGGCTGACTGTATGTCATTAGTGTCCATACAAGTCGTGCCCCCAACCAAGATCCATATTCACAAGTGTATAACCCAGCAGGTAAGTGATCTCAGAAACCAGTGCCATGTCTGCACGGAGGGAAATAATACAAGTGTGTCAGTGACCCCATAATAACTGCAGACATGGAGGGGAAGGGGACCTTACATCAATAGCAAGAGATACAAATAGAGGTAATGTCGATATGAGAGAAAGAGAGTGATTAGAAAAACACATGAAAAACGCCCCAAGTCTGAACAGTGACAAAAAAATATGACGTAAATAAATAATATAGAAACTCTGTATAGTGTTACATATGAACTAAATACAATAAAAAGGGAAAAAAATGAATAAAAACACATAAAAAAACGCACATAAGTGTGAACAGTGACAGTGAAAAAAATAATTTTCTTTGTTTGTTCCGCTCCATTCCTCATGCATCATCTTAAATGCCTGAAGCCGCTGATCTTATATCTGTAAATGACAAACCATGTGTGAGCGCGGCAGACGAAATACAGACGACACATGAGGAGGTGCCGCTCTAGAAATGATAAACACAAGAAAACATTCTACATATAGAAAGAATAAAAACCTGAAGGAATCAGAGGAAGGCGCTAACGTCCAGAGCTTCATTCAGGGTCGTTGGCACCGCTGAGCTCCGGGTGCTCGCCCCTACAAATTCTCTCTGGGCCAGAATCTTCTCTTGTTGTCCGCCCTTTGCTTGGTTGATTCTGTACCTACCTCTTCCTCTGAGGCCAGAAGAGTCACAGCCATGATATGTCTGGAAACGATGGGGAACAGGCCACAGTTTGTCCTTTTCCTCGGCTAGGAACCCCAGAACATGATCTCCTCCTCCATCACATGGAGCAGTAAGGGAGGACATACGTACCTCCACCTGTATTACATCTGATATGATGAGAGATCCTATAGTCACGTGTTCTCACAGTATTGTAGAAGGTTTCTGTCCTCACAATATTCGGGCAGGCCACACACCTCCCACAAGGAGCACAGCTCCATTATGGTCCTCGAGCACCAAAGGCCCTCTGAATAGTCATGCCAGAGTAATGGTTCCAAACTAATGTGTCCCTCAGGTTGTCCCATATGTTATGGGAGATTTTGTCAAAAATCTTGATAGAATATTATCAGTCAGTGAGACGGCCCAATATCTGTGAAGAGCAGCTCTTACCTCTTGGTGTCTTGTGTTTAATGTACTGATACGTTTTGCATCCTCACAGTTTTTCAGTTGCTTTGGTTTCGGAGTGAGTAGCCTCACACAGTTACTATCTATGGCTCTCCTGTATCCAGACTTGGTTTCTTTAGTCATAGCCACCTTCCCTGCTGGACAGATCGGCACCTGCCTCACAAAAGCCTCCTTAGTTGAGGATCTCCTCCTAATTCCCAGGAACTGTCCTGTGAATGAGATGTTCAGTGTGGAAGGATCTTCTTTCCTAATTACATCACTTATTAAATCACCTCGTTCCGCCATCTAAACAATCTGTTTTCTGGGCACATTTGATGTCGCATTGGTTATTATTCAGACATCCCATTAAAGGTCTCAAGTTCATCCACTGAACCCTGTCATACAAAAATAATGTTGTCAATAAAGTGACCCAGGAAGACACAGCCCCTGGAAGACATTTGTATATGAAGGCACACAAAATGCCCCCATTGCGGTTCCCTGGAGCTGTAGGTAGAGGGTGTCCTTCAATGCAAAAAAAAAAAACCTGCATGAAAGTGCACACGGCCTACCTGATATTCAGACACCACCCATGTGGGAGATGGTACAATGCAGGCAGGTGGGCAGGGGTATATAGGGGCTCAGTGCTCCCTTATGAAGGGAATAAAAGCCTCTTTTTGGGCCTGTTGTGCCAGGAAGAGGTGAGTATTAGGCGGTACGTTATCACTGCATATGCACTGTGTTCAGGTGTCGGTCTGATGAAGTCGGGAGGTGCTTGTTGGACTCATGCTCATTATTCTGTGCACTGCAACAACTACATTATTATTAGTGATGAGCGGGAGGTGCCATATTCGATTTCGCGATATTTCGTGAATATTCGATTGAATATTCGTATTATATTCGTCGAAATCGAATATTCGTAATTATTTCATTTATCGCGAATAATATGCGATTAAACTAATCGTGCGATTTTTCTGTATAAGGCAACGTTCCTATGACTATGGCTAGGCTAATATGTGTATTTTACGAATATTCATAACATTGCTCTAACTTCGTCTTTTAGAATATTACGAATATTCGTAAAATACACATATAGACTGTAATTTAGCTAATATAGTGCTATAATCTTTTTTTTTTTTTAGTCTAATTTTTTTTGCCTCTTCTGAACTCCAGTTTTGGAAAATATATACACTATTAAAAAAATTACTATAGCACTATATTAGCTAAATTGCACATATAGACTGTAATTTATGTGTAATGTTATTCCACTTTGGCATACTGCTCCCCGACAAGCGTCCCCATAACCATGGGAACGCCTGTGCGTTAGAATATACCATCGGATCTGAGTTTTCACGCTTGTCGGGGAGCAGTATGCGAACAACTGTACAGATAGGAAAAAAATAATGCCAAAATTCTAAATAACGAATATATTCACTATATTGCTATGTATTCGTTTTTTAGAATATTGGTAATTTTATTTTCCATATGAAAACATGATTCCCTCCCCCCCCTGCTTAAGTTGCTTGTGGGCCAATGGCTTATTGACCCACAAGCAAGAAGCAGGGACAAATCATATTTTCAGATGAAAAAAGAATATTCGATTTCGCGAATATATAGAACTATATTCTAAATATTCGCAAAATCTCGAAGTTAAGATATTCGAGAAAAAAATTTGCAATTCGAATATTCGAGCTCAAGACTAATTATTATGTCTGTCTCCAGACACAGTGTTATGTTGTTAATAAAGTTCTGCTAAAAAGAAAAGGCAGGAAGGGGCGGGGCCTTGCTGCACATATACAGAGAGCTGCGAGAGAAGGGAAGGCAGGAAGAGGCGGGACCTTGCTGCACAGGTACAGAGAGCTGAGAGAGAAGGGAAGGCAGGAAGGGGCGGGGCCTTGCTGCACAGGTACAGAGAGCTGAGAGAGAAGGGAAGGCAGGAAGGGGCGGGGCCTTGCTGCACAGGTACAGAGAGCTGAGAGAGAAGGGAAGGCAGGAAGGGGCGGGGCCTTGCTGCACATATACAGAGAGCTGAGAGAGAAGGGAAGGCAGGAAGGGGCGGGGCCTTGCTGCACATGTACAGAGAGCTGAGAGAGAAGGGAAGGCAGGAAGTGGGGGGCCTTGCTGCACATGTACAGAGAGCTGAGAGAGAAGGGAAGCCAGAAGCTGAGGTGCTGAGATCTGATCTCAGTGGACGTTATATTCATGTTATTTCTGAATAGGCCCTGCTTTTCCTTGCGCTGCGTCTGATGGAGACCGGATTCATCCGCTGCCAACAGGTTCTGGGCTCAGAAGTACACAGCATACAGGAGGACAACAGGGAGAAAATATGGCCGCCAGCAGCAGCTCAGTGACATTCACCGTGCCGCTCCTGACTACCAGTCCTGGAAATTCAAAGTGAAGATGCTTCTGGTAAGAGAAGATCTGTGGAAATACAAACAAGAACGTAGAGCAGACCGACTGCCAGAGGATCGGCTGGAGAAGGATCAGAAAGCACCGAGCACCATCTCCCTCAGTACAGACGATGGTCAGATTGTGCTCATATGTAAATGTAAAACTGCAAAAGAGATGTGGGACGAGCTACAGAAAGAAAGGACGAATCTCAGCAATGAGATTTAATGAGAAAACTGGACCCGTCTAAGCTAAGCGAGGGCCGGAACATGCAGGACCACATAGGAGATACCAGAGAACCTGTAGAGCGTCTGCGAGGTACTGGAGGAGAAATACCAGAGCTCCATGTGGCCGCACTGTTACTCGCCTCTCTTCCAGAACGTTAGAACACTTGTGACTGCACAGCTCATTTACAGGAGACACGTCAGTGTTATGTGTGCAAGAAAACAGGTCATCTGAAACCTGACTGCAGAGGTAGAAAGCTGGAATGAGACAGCTAAAAAGGCAGAGTGATCAACAAAGAGTTAAAAGTACTGTCAGTGAAGAAAGTAACACTACAAGTACTGAAATCCATCAAACCAGCCATGGTGCATAAACTCTAGAGCAACCAGTCATATGATGAACAACAGAAACTTCTTCTCTAACCCTGACCAAAGTAAGACAGAGGACATGCTCCTAGCCAATGGTCAGTATATGACTTCAGAAGGAGCAGGAGATGGCGGCATTCATTGTCAGGTCTCCCCAACACAAAGCAGAAGGATCTGCTGTACGTCCCAAGTCTCGAAAGTGCGATAAACGAGAGGCGCACTCTCGCAGTGGTGTAGGGTAGCCTAACTGTCCATTAATGGTGTTGCACTTGTCACGGTGCTCCTATCTGGATACGCTGGAACCCCAGGCATTGCCTTCGGGAACCGCAGAAAAGGAGTGGTTGATGAAGGGGATGAAGAATAAATTGAGTCCAGACCTTGTGAAGAGGTTATCAACAGCTTTACTTGAATACACTTTTCTCCAAACGATTTCCAGGCTTTGCCTTGGTTTCCAGCAGGCTTTGGCATTAACTTTGGCAGGCAAACAAACTCAACTCTGCTACATCAGTCGCTCTTTGGCTCTGCTGTGCTAACAGGATAACAGCAGAATGTAGCTGTAGCTGTAGGCTGTACTTTGCTTGATAATCTGATCTCCAACTTTATCCAGGGAACTTTCTCCTCATGGCTTCTGAGGCTTCAGGCTTTGGCCTCTGTGTCCAGCAGAGTTGAAGTTGCTCTAGCTGGCTCAGGCAGGGCTCGCCCAACAGGGACGCATCCTGCTGCACACCCTCCCTTGGCAGGGGGTAAGCTAGACTTTTCCCTAGCAGGGGGTAAGCTGAACTGACCCTGACTAACTACTCTCTTAGAGAGAGCTAGAATGGAAAGAGGGGTTCCATCCTAGGTAAAATAGCTCTACCGTTGTTGCCGCCATCTGCTGGTGAGCCAGGCACATTACACTTGAACATAAGAGTTGCATGGAAATAGAAATACACATTTTGTTAGACCTGGCAATTAATACACAGGATGACACGTGGTTAACTGTAGGAGATAGTAGTGAGGCGCAAAGGTGGTAACGGCACTCTGGGGCGTTACATAAGCAATTTGTTGTCTGTGAAGAAACTCACTGGACGGGACAGGACAATGAAGTCTCACTTAAGAACGACCGCTACATCATCTCAAGACAAGGGGGCACACTTACAGAAGGAAAAATTACAGATGGACTGTATCAACTAAATACAAACAGGGACAGCAGAAGGACTGTGCTCATGTGCGGCACATAGAGACCCCAGGGCGATGAGAAAGCCAGTTCAGGACCAGCTTTCTAAAGGGGTTAAAATAGACCAATGACATCAGATGATGAAAAGTACAAGCTGCCTTAAAGGGAGAATCTCCAGAAGAACATTTCCTACTAATAGTGCCCAAGATCGGAGCAGCCCCGTGACTGAATGCTCACAGAAGTTTGTGGTCCACTGAGTAAGCGCCCCCCGGTCAAGGAAAGATGTTTCCTCAATTTTATTGATGATTATTCGAGGTAACAGTAACAATGACGTTCCAGAGAAACGTGAAGAACATCTCTCTGAAGTAAGTGACAAGTTTGGGAACAAGCCAAAGATTCTCCGTGCAGACAATGGAACTGAATCCAGAAGTGAGAAGACACAAAGCATTTTACAGAGAAATGGAGTCCTATTCCAGACGACCAAGAAAGAAGGAACCGAGCTCTCGGTGAAAGAGGAAGACGTGCGGTGTGCCGTGTGACGCAGATCGACCAACAACATACTGGGCTCAAGGAATCATGGCAGCTCGCTATATTCAAATAGACGGCCAAGTAAAGCTGCAGAGAAAACGCCACATGAGCAATGGTACAAGAAGCCCAAACCGCACCACATAGGAATATCTGGAAGGAAGGCATCTGTATATGTAACCAAAGAAAAACGTACCAATGGGAATCCCATGGCGAGGAAGGTGTCCTGGTCGGCTACAGTGAGGGGTTACAGGATCCTGCACCCCGACTCCATGTGCCTGATGGAGACCGGATTCATCCGCTGCCTCTGTATCTGGGGTGTTACCTTCATGTGGAACAAGCACTAACTATTGTTATATTGTTATATTTGTTGGAATACAGCAAAGGAGCCGTGTGAAGCTGACAGTAGATGGCGCTGTGTTAACCATCACTGCTTATTCCAGTGCAGTTCTTCCAGGGTATGTACTGTCTGGTGACGATAGAGGTGTTCTCTCTGGTGGTTTCCATCTTGATAATGATGTTACAGTTAATGGTCGCTGTTTTGTAAACCAGTTCTTTGTTCTCCCACAATGTCTGAGCGCTCTTCATGAAAGCTACAAACACTGCAACAATGTTATCTATTATTATCGTGGCCATTACTCCTCTGCTCTATGGGAGTAGGGTAGAGGACAGGAGTGGTGGTAGTAGCACTGATGGTGGTGTGAGATGGGGAAACAGCTCTCATTGTCTGAACACTGTTTGTATATATTAAATTAAATGATCTGGACTGACAGTCTGCTTTTTGGCCACAAGATGCCGCTGTTTCCTAAACACAGCTACATACTACTTATATTTCCATATTCATGAGAGGTGGTTACAAAGAGCCTGGAGAGAAAGGGATCAGCCATCCTAGAAGAAGCTGAGACTGAGGAACTGTGTCAGCAGAGGATCCGACGGCATCCAGGTGTGGGGGCATACCTCAGTGACCAGAGTGGCAGCCAAGTGAAGCTGATCCTGTCCAAGACCCTGATCCTGTCCAGAGGAACGAGGATTGCTTCTAGGAACGCTGATGAGAGCTGAGGAGGAAAGCAGCATACTCTGTGGGACCGCATGCTTGTTGGAGAGGCATTTGTTCTGTCCAGAGTCACCAGCGGAGGCAGAGCAGACCTGGGTCGGTAAGATCGTGCAAGTGCCTCATTACAGTGTTAGCGCCCGGAGACTGAGACCAGGCCTGTAGTCAGTTAGGCTCTCTGTCAGGCCACAAGTGTTGCTATTGTTCATTGCAAGGACTCCATAACTTAAAGGGACATTTCACATTGGAGAGTTGATAAACTTCAAACAAACTCAAGCCAGGCTGGTGTTTTACTCAGGAGGAATACTCAGCACGTGCTACAGGACCAGTTATGGGAGGGGGAATACTGAAGAACTGTGTAAGATTGTAAGCTGTTGTGCTGCACCGCAGGCTAGCCCGTACCACACACCCTAACACTTGTTCTTGTTTTTGAGGGTAATAACAGGTAAGGTGTGGCAGTTTAGTTGTGCCCGCCAGTAGGTAAATTACTGCACTTTCCTCCTGCATCCATAGGTGGGTGCCGCGATGTGCAGCACAAGGGTCTTAGCCTTCGGGCTGGGTGTAAGTAAATTATTGTATGCTCCCAGCATTTAAACATTTAAGTAAAATTCTGTTTTGGCAAAAGCTGGTGTTGGGGTTGTTTTCCTTGTTCGGGATTTCACTGTATCCTGGGGAGCCTACCCCGGTACACGGCTTACAGTTGTACTCATGGTGGCAGTCCTCACTCTTGTGCTCCTTGGGCTGTGAAGTGATGGGAGGTTGCACCCTAGTTCCCCCGTTGCACACCCTGGTTTTGGGATCTCCTACTTGGTATTGTTTGGGGTGCCCTTCGTGTTGTTGAATGTTGGGTGCAAGGCAGGTGTCTCATGAAGGCAAATATGAGGGGTGGTGGGGGTGCGGCTCCAATCATGAGGACAGTTTTGTTACGACAAGTAATTCTGCAAATGAAAATCAGTTCCATTCATTTGTTTGGGGCAGCCAACACATAGATTTCGTCAAGCCCCGTTCAGGTGGATGGAACTGATTTTCAGTCGCAGGGTGTTAAGACGCCCTAACAGTTCGTTACTGAAGGTAACAGGACTGACTGCTCAGAAGTCGTCACGGTTCCGACCAGGGTCACATAGAACAGTCTCTGAGTCCTGAGGCCACTCATATATGGTGGTAAACAGCCCATGGGCTCCCGGGTCATCTTACAAATACCGTGCTCTCTTCCCTGTTCAGCCAACCTTACTGACTTGCTGTTTGCGGCAGCAGATCGTGAGTAGACAGCACAATCTGATGTGGGCAAATCGCAATCTTTTAGCATGCTGAATGATCACGATTGCTCGGGTAATCGGCGGCAGTATTACACTGCCGGATGATCGGTAACAAGCGTTACTACGAACGCTCCTTAGTGATCGTCTGGCAGAATATCTGCCAGTGTAATACAGGCTTAACACGTCAGCTGCACTTTGTCTCTAGACGAGCTCATTATAATGGCTACAATATAATCCGCAGATGCTGACAGTTCAGTTTCATCACAGGCAGATGGAGGGAGTCATGTGTCTGGACTATGAGATGGAATCTATAGGGCGGCCGGTGTGGGCACTTCTGGTACATGGCTGGTTTCCCGGATGGAAAATGTCAGCATGGAGGTCGACATGTACGTCTGGGAGTTACTAGTTGGCAGTTGTGTCCCTGGACAGTCTGACTACTAGTAGCGTTCCTAATTCTGTTATAGTGTTCTGTTATTCTGAATTTTAGGATGGAAAGCAAAAAAATCTGTTTTGCTAGGTCCAAATACATGTCTATGGGCACAAATAACGATTCCTGACAGGACTTTTTTTCCCGTCATGTAATGGAACAAAACTGAACCGTTATTTGTTCCCATATATAATGGAATTAGGAACACTATTGTGAACGCCCCCAAAGCCCATCTGGACCTTTACTGCAGACTCCTGTAATTCATTCATATACCACTAGTGGGAGTAATAGAGGAACAGCACTAGATAGAGTCATAAGACATTAGAAATAGGAGAGGGGAGCACGCCTTCTTATGTGGATCCTCACTTATTCCCACAGTGACCCCCTCATGCATTGATCATTTCTGTGTCTGTTCTTTATTTGTGGTTATTTCTTTCTCATTTTTTTATTAGTTAAATAAAAAGTCTATCGGGATCTTCTCGAGATCCTCAGAGAGTGAATATTCCTGGCTGAAGATGCTGCTGGAATCACAGGATTTCAGTAACTGTGTCCAGTCTGTCCGCTCCTGTCTTGTCTCCAACGTGTTCTCCGAGTTCTGTAATGAGGTGACTCGGTGCAAATTTGGGATCCTGTATCATTCCAAGAACAGAGGAAGGATCAATGTGACCGATGTGACGGACTCTCTGTATGATGATGAGCTGAAGCTTCTCTCCACTACACTTGGTGAGTCTTACATCCACAGGAGATGGACATGTTCCGGAATTATGTCACTTGTGACCCCCCCCCCCCCCCCACGATAAGTTGATTTAAGGGGCTGCACTTCTTCCTAATCAGCACCGCACTTTGGTAGTAGTTGTGACGGGTACTGCAGATCAGGCCCATTGAAGTGAATAGGAACGAGCTCCAGTAACAGGCACAGCCACTACCAGATGGGTGGCGCTGTGCCTGTTGAACAATGATTGGGATGCTGTGCTCTTTGGACCTCTGCAGCCCCTTCAATCAGTTTATGAGTGGGGAAGCCACGGTCAGGCCCCCACCGGTATGATATTGATGGTCTATCCTGGTGACCTGCCCTCAGTGTTTTAGCCTTAGAAAGCCCCTTTACTGATCTTCCTGTGTGTGGTCAGGGCTGCAGTAATTCTCTTCTGGCGTCCCATGCAGGAAAGAAGAACGTGGTTGTAGTGATCGATGACCTGGATGACGCCAGTGATGCCATGAAGAATAAACTTCTCAGCGCTCAGCACAGCATCGAGAAACTGGCCCGAGATCTGATCCTCGTACAGCGCTCGTCATCGGAGGAGAAGAGTAGGGCGACCAGAGACGCATTGAAGAAGGTCTTCCAGTGACTGCAGGGATCATGTGGGGTAGTTGGGGATATCTTCACCATCTGACATCCTGACGATTACATTTCTGGTAATGTCCTCCCACAGCTAAATACAAAACCTGAAACCACGAGGACAGCAGAACATATATCTTATTACATCTGTGTGTCCATACATTGTCACGCATCTCCAGCTCATCATGGAGGTCGGTCGGTCATATGTTGGGACTTAATCAGGATCAGACAGTACGATTTCCATGTCTGGCATTTAAGATCTTAGCTATGAGAACAATAGAACACGTCCAATAATATGTCTATAACAGAGATTCACTCTCCTGCAATGTATATCTATGGAGCCTATAATAAGTGGTGTGACCTACAATCTATGAATAAAACCCTCTTTGTGAAGTCAGATTTTCTTCCAGTGATCATCAGGTTAGAGGAATGTTCCCATATCTGCAATTTATAAAGCACATCGTCATCACCGCTGAGAGAAAATGACTTTCTTCTCCTCTCCTCTGTACTAGTCTCCACTATGTCCTTCTTCTCTGTTCTCTTTTCCCGTGTTCTCCTCTCCTCTGTGTTCCTCAGTGCTTTGGTGTCTCAGGAGGAGATGCCAGATGTTACCTTGGCCCATGCAGAGCTCCATAATGATGAGGTTGTAATGAGCATTGATCCATAGAGGAGAAGAGAGAAGCTCCTACAGTGTCAGGCTGTCCGATCAGAGTATCAGAGGAAGCTCTGGTGGGCCCAGGGTCTGATACCATAGTGGGCCCCAAAGGTCCAGGAGAAAAGTTTATTTGGTGCTGCTTTTGGAGCCAATAACTTATAACTAGGGTCTATTTCTTTAAATGAAAACATATTAAACTTTATTGATAATATGAGGGTTGGACCCCGCAAATAATTTCCTCTGGTGGGCCCAAGGAAGCCCAGTCCGACCCTGAGCCCCTATAACAATGGGTGCTGCCACCAGTGTGTGTGCTGTGAAATGACATGAGCAGCCTGTTCATAGTGTCTGAGTAAAATATGCCTCACTACAGACAGAGGAGAGCGTTCCAGTGAGCTAGAGACAGATGTGGAGCAAGTGATCTACTGTAGGACCAGCAGAGGTGCAGATCCATGCATATCTACTAGTGCAACCCCATAAGAAATTCCCAAACATGACAGGTTGTGTGAGTGGTTGCCTCTCTGAGACCCATAGCACCACTGGTGGACAGTCACTTGTATGCAAGAAGGACCAGTTGGACTAGGACAAGTGCTGTGCCTCCAAGTGCGTCCTGTAACCACCAGGCATAGAGCGGCACTGGAAATGAAAGTTATCTGCTACTCCACAAAAATCTGCATCTTTCCACCGAGGGGACTAGACCTCATTCTATTCTTTATTATATTATTGTAAGTTCTACAGAATATCTAAAAGAGGTGACATAAAGTAGAGAGAATGCAATGTGTCTTAAGAAGCTCGAACTCTTTTGCACAACATGTGCGCGGTGATAGATTTGGCGCCTCTTTCGCCCGTCTCCTGTTGGTTTGTGCTGTTATATTAGACATTACTAATGTCTGCCCCATAATCTTCCATCGCCACCATCATCTCCTTATGAATTCTTTCATGGAACTCTTTGGGCAGATATGTGTCCCCAAGAACTCTGGAGTGCTCGGAGCAGGCTGGTGCTAAAGACTGAAAGCCCTCACAGATGAGCGGCATCAATCTCAGCACCGCTGCTCAGCACAAATCCTTGGTGTCCAGTCACACAGACCTTTCCCAGAGAGATGACTGGTACAGCTGTGGACACTGTGTGCCCAATATCAGCTGGAAATAGCCATTATTTTATCAATCCAGCTACATCTTAAAGCTCTGGTTAGAAGACGTCATCCGTTCCCACTGGATAGAAGAGATGTAGTCCAGATGAATAAATTAGCCGTGGTCAGCTCCTGTAGCTCCACGTAGTTCTATGTTCTCCAGTTATGATTTCTACCTCTATGACAGGATATTTCTTTTATCTGTTATCCGCTATTGTGAATCCATCATCAGCCGTAGTTTCATCTGGAACGAGAGCCATTACTTCTCATTTGCTGTTTGGTTGAATCTTAATATTTCATCTTAGGGTGCAGGATCCCACGTGCGCTCAGTATGTCAGCCACCGCAAATAATCGCAGTCCGCAGCCCATTCTTCTGTATTTCGGCATCATAAGACTGCCTGGTCTAAGTCTAAGAAAATAGGCAGGGTAAGAAAGTTTTCTTACTGCATCCCCCTCCCCCCTCCTCTATTCACTATACTGATCCTGACTCTGCAGCTGCACCCCCCTCCTCCCTCTCCTCTATTCACTATACTGATCCAGACACTGCAGCTGCACCCCCTCCTCCCTCTCCTCTATTCACTATACTGATCCCGACACTGCAGCTGCACCCCCCTCCTCCCTCTCCTCTATTCACTATACTGATCCTGACACTGCAGCTGCACCCCCTCCTCCCTCTCCTCTATTCACTATACTGATCCTGACTCTGCAGCTGCACCCCCTCCTCCCTCTCCTCTATTCACTATACTGATCCTGACTCTGCAGCTGCACCCCCAGCTCCCTCTCCTCTATTCACTATACTGATCCTGACACTGCTGCTGCACCCCCCTCCTCTATTCACTATACTGATCCTGACACTGCAGCTGCACCCCCCTCCTCCCTCTCCTCTATTCACTATACTGATCCTGACACTGCAGCTGCACCCCCCTCCTCCCTCTCCTCTATTCACTATACTGATCCTGACACTGCAGATGCACCCCCTCCTCCCTCTCCTCTATTCACTATACTGATCCTGACACTGCAGCTGCACCCCCCTCCTCCCTCTCCTCTATTCACTATACTGATCCTGACACTGCAGCTGCACCCCCTCCTCCCTCTCCTCTATTCACTATACTGATCCTGACACTGCAGCTGCACCCCCCTCCTCCCTCTCCTCTATTCACTATACTGATCCTGACACTGCAGCTGCACCCCCCTCCTCCCTCTCCTCTATTCACTATACTGATCCCGACACTGAAGCTGCACCCCCCCTCCTCCCTCTCCTCTATTCACTATACTGATCCCGACTCTGCAGCTGCACCCCCCCTCTTCCCTCTCCTCTATTCACGATACTGATCCTGACACTGCAGCTGCACCCCCTCCTCCCTCTCCTCTATTCACTATACTGATCCTGACTCTGCAGCTGCACCCCCTCCTCCCTCTCCTCTATTCACTATACTGATCCTGACTCTGCAGCTGCACCCCCCTCCTCCCTCTCCTCTATTCACTATACTGATCCTGACACTGCAGCTGCACCCCCCTCCTCCCTCTCCTCTATTCACTATACTGATCCTGACTCTGCAGCTGCACCCCCTCCTCCCTCTCCTCTATTCACTATACTGATCCTGACTCTGCAGCTGCACCCCCTCCTCCCTCTCCTCTATTCACTATACTGATCCTGACACTGCAGCTAAACCCCCTCTCCCCTCTCCTCTATTCACTATACTGATCCCGACTCTGCAGCTGCACCCCCCTCCTCCCTCTCCTCTATTCACTATACTGATCCTGACACTGCAGCTGCACCCCCTCTCCCCTCTCCTCTATTCACTATACTGATCCTGACTCTGCTGCTGCACCCCCCTCCTCCCTCTCCTCTATTCACTATACTGATCCTGACTCTGCTGCTGCACCCCCTCCTCCCTCTCCTCTATTCACTATACTGATCCTGACTCTGCAGCTGCACCCCCTCCTCCCTCTCCTCTATTCACTATACTGATCCCGACACTGCAGCTGCACCCCCTCCTCCCTCTCCTCTATTAATTATACTGATCCTGACACTGCAGCTGCACCCCCTCCTCCCTCTCCTCTATTCACTATACTGATCCTGACTCTGCAGCTCCTCCCCCTCCTCCCTCTCCTCTATTCACTATACTAATCCTGACTCTGCAGCTGCACCCCCCTCCTCCCTCTCCTCTATTCACTTTAGAGATCCAGACACTGCAGCTGCACCCCCTCCTCCCTCTCCCCTGTTCACTATACTGATCCCGACACTGCAGCTGCACCCCCTCCTCCCTCTCCTCTATTCACTATACTGATCCTGACTCTGCAGCTACTTCCCCTCCTCCCTCCCCTCTATTCACTATACTGATGCGGACTCTGCTGCTGCACCCCCCTCCTCCCTCTCCTCTATTCACTATACTGATCCTGACACTGCAGATGCACCTCCCTCTCCTCTATTCACTATAGAGATCCTGACACTGCAGCTGCATCCCCCCTCCTCCCTCTCCTCTATTCACTATACTGATCCCGACACTGCAGCTGCACCCCCTCCTCCCTCTCCTCTATTAATTATACTGATCCTGACACTGCAGCTGCACCCCCTCCTCCCTCTCCTCTATTCACTATACTGATCCTGACTCTGCAGCTGCACCCCCTCCTCCCTCTCCTCTATTCACTATACTGATCCTGACTCTGCAGCTGCACCCCCTCCTCCCTCTCCTCTATTCACTATACTGATCCCGACACTGCAGCTGCACCCCCTCCTCCCTCTCCTCTATTAATTATACTGATCCTGACACTGCAGCTGCACCCCCTCCTCCCTCTCCTCTATTCACTATACTGATCCTGACTCTGCAGCTGCACCCCCCTCCTCCCTCTCCTCTATTCACTATAGAGATCCAGACACTGCAGCTGCACCCCCTCCTCCCTCTCCCCTGTTCACTATACTGATCCCGACACTGCAGCTGCACCCCCTCCTCCCTCCCCTCTATTCACTATACTGATCCTGACACTGCAGCTCCTTCCCCTCCTCCCTCCCCTCTATTCACTATACTGATGCGGACTCTGCAGCTGCACCCCCCTCCTCCCTCTCCTCTATTCACTATAGAGATCCAGACACTGCAGCTGCACCCCCTCCTCCCTCTCCCCTGTTCACTATACTGATCCCGACACTGCAGCTGCACCCCCTCCTCCCTCTCCTCTATTCACTATACTGATCCTGACTCTGCAGCTGCACCCCCCTCCTCCCTCTCCTCTATTCACTATAGAGATCCAGACACTGCAGCTGCACCCCCTCCTCCCTCTCCCCTGTTCACTATGCTGATCCCGACACTGCAGCTGCACCCCCTCTTCCCTCTCCTCTATTCACTATACTGATCCTGACTCTGCAGCTGCACCCCCTCCTCCCTCTCCTCTATTCACTATACTGATCCTGACTCTGCAGCTGCACCCCCTCCTCCCTCTCCTCTATTCACTATACTGATCCTGACACTGCAGCTGCACCCCCTCCTCCCTCTCCTCTATTCACTATACTGATCCTGACTCTGCTGCTGCACCCCCCTCCTCCATCTCCTCTATTCACTATACTGATCCTGACTCTGCTGCTGCACCCCCTCCTCCCTCTCCTCTATTCACTATACTGATCCCGACACTGCAGCTGCACCCCCTCCTCCCTCTCCTCTATTAATTATACTGATCCCGACACTGCAGCTGCACCCCCTCCTCCCTCTCCTCTATTAATTATACTGATCCTGACACTGCAGCTGCACCCCCTCCTCCCTCTCCTCTATTCACTATACTGATCCTGACTCTGCAGCTCCTCCCCCTCCTCCCTCTCCTCTATTCACTATACTAATCCTGACTCTGCAGCTGCACCCCCCTCCTCCCTCTCCTCTATTCACTATAGAGATCCAGACACTGCAGCTGCACCCCCTCCTCCCTCTCCTCTATTCACTATACTGATCCTGACACTGCAGCTGCACCCCCTCCTCCCTCTCCTCTATTCACTATACTGATCCTGACTCTGCAGCTCCTCCCCCTCCTCCCTCTCCTCTATTCACTATACTAATCCTGACTCTGCAGCTGCACCCCCTCCTCCCTCTCCTCTATTCACTATAGAGATCCAGACACTGCAGCTGCACCCCCTCCTCCCTCTCCCCTGTTCACTATACTGATCCCGACACTGCAGCTGCACCCCCTCCTCCCTCCCCTCTATTCACTATACTGATCCTGACACTGCAGCTCCTTCCCCTCCTCCCTCCCCTCTATTCACTATACTGATGCGGACTCTGCTGCTGCACCCCCTCTTCCCTCTCCTCTATTCACTATACTGATCCTAACTCTGCAGCTCCTTACCATACTCCCTCCACTCTATTCACTATACAGATCCTGACACTGCAGCTGCACCCCCCTCCTCCCTCTCCCCTGTTCACTATACTGATCCTGACACTGCAGATGCACCCCCCTCCTCCCTCTCCCCTGTTCACTATACTGATCCTGACACTGCAGATGCACCCCCCTCCTCCCTCTCCTCTATTCACTATAGAGATCCTGACACTGCAGCTGCACCCCCTCCTCCCTCTTCTCTATTCACTATACTGATACTGACTCTGCAGCTCCTCCCCCTCCTCCCTCTCCTCTATTCACTATACTGATCCAGACACACCAGTTGCATTACACTTCTCCCTCTGCCCTGTTCACTATAGAGATCCAGACACCGCAGCTGTATCCCCCTCCTAGCTCTCCTCTGTTCACTTTACTGATCCAGGCACTCCAGATGCACTCCTAGCCTCCCTTTGCCCTGTTCACTATATTGATTCTGACACTGCAGCTGCAGCCCCCTCCTTCCTCTCCTCTATTCACTATACTGATCCCGACACTGCAGCTGCAGCCCCCTCCTTCCTCTCCTCTATTCACTATACTGATCCTGACACTGCAGCTGCACCCCCTCCTCTCTCTCTCCTCTATTCACTATACTGATCCTGACACTGCAGCTGCACCCCCCTCCTCCCTCTCCTCTATTCACTATACTGATCCTGACACTGCTGCTGCACCCCCCTCCTCCCTCTCCTCTATTCACTATATAGATCCTGACACTGCAGCTGCACCCCCCTCCTCCCTCTCCCCTGTTCACTATACTGATCCTGACACTGCAGATGCACCCCCTCCTCCATCTCCTCTATTCACTATACTGATCCAGACACTGCAGCTGCACCCCCCTCCTCCCTCTCCTCTATTCACTATACTGATCCTGACACTGCAGCTGCACCCCCTCCTCCCTCTCCCCTGTTCACTATACTGATCCTGACTCTGCAGCTGCACCCCCCTCCTCCCTCTCCCCTGTTCACTATACTGATACCGACACTGCAGCTCCTCCCCCTCCTCTATTCACTATACTGATCCTGACTCTGCAGCTGCACCCCCTCCTCCCTCTCCTCTATTCACTATACAGATCCTGACACTGCAGCTGCAGCCCCTCCTCCCTCTCCCCTGTTCACTATACTGATCCTGACTCTGCAGCTGCAGACCCTCCTCCCGCTCCTCTATTCACTATACTGATACTGACACTGCAGCTGCACCCCCCTCCTCCCTCTCCCCTGTTCACTATACTGATCCTGACACTGCAGCTGCACCCCCCTCCTCCCTCTCCTCTATTCACTATACTGATCCTGACTCTGCAGCTGCAGCCCCTCCTCCCTCTTCTCTATTCACTATCCATTGAATTTCTCAGCACAGATTCTTGAAATATTTTTCAATCATTGACAGATATCTTGTAAGCAGAGAATTAACTGCACAACTATGTACACCATTCACTGACAACCATGCTAGGAAAATGTATGAAAAAACAAACAAACCACACACATCATGGAATGTGGTACTGTTATTGTGGCTTTCTATAGAATCAGTTGTAGGAATATTTGCTAGAACTGTACCTTTAACCATGAACAATCTCTAGAAAATGTAGCAAAAAAAGGTTCAGTTTTATTAAATCGTTAGAAGGAATTATCCCCAAATTTATCATACAGGGGATAAAATTTTATGTTGATAAGTGCACAATAATGCACCTGGGGCGTAAAAACCCAAGAGCAGAATATACAACCAGTGATACAGTCCTAACCTCAGTATCTGAGGAAAGGGATTTAGGGGTCATTATTTCAGAAGACTTAAAGGTAGGCAGACAATGTCATAGAGCAGCAGGAGATGCTAGCAGAATGCTGGGGTGTATAGGGAGAGGCATTACCAGTAGACAGAGGGGGGGCGCTCATGCCGCTCTACAGAGCACTAGTGAGACCTCATCTGGAGTATTGTGCGCAGTACTGGAGACCATATCTCCAGAAGGATACTGATACTTTGGAGAGAGTTCAGAGAAGAGCTACTAAACTGGTCTATGGATTGCAGGATAAAACTTACCAGGAAAGATGAAAGGACCTTAACATGTAGAGCTTGGAAGAAAGACGAGACAGAGGGGAGATGATAGAGACTGCTAAATACATAAAGGGAATCAACAAGGGAAAAGAGGAGAGAAGATTTACAAGAAGGAAAACTGCTACAAGAGGACAGAGTTTTAAATTAGAGGGGCAAAGGTTTAAAAGTAATATCAGGAAGTATTACTTTACTGAGAGGGTAGTGGATGCATGGAATAGCCTTCCTGCAGAAGTGGTGGCTGCAAATACAGTGGAGGAGGTTAAGCATGCATGGGATAGGCATAAGGCCATCCTTCATATAAGATAGGGCCAGGGGCTATCCGTAGTATTCAGTATATTGGGCAGACTAGATGGGCCAAATGGTTCTTATCTGCCGACACATTCTAGGCTTCTATTACAGGCAAAATTCAAGTATTTTTAACATAGATTCTGAGAATAAAAAGTCGACCAGGCACCGACCGCACATCACAAATAATCACAAAGAGTCAAACAAGTGGGAGCAAAGATCATAATGAGCAACTGGAAGACATAACCTGGGTGTCCTTAAGTCTACCCAAGATTCATGATTTGAGCCCCATGAGATATCATCTATATCTCTATAAGTCAACACCAGGGCTCCAGGTAAGTTATAGAGGAGATCGTCCGAACTCATGATTCTTGATTGTAGACTGTCTCCTCGATGTTCATCAGGAGGTGGTTCAGTTGATTTGGGATTTGGCCATGTATTTAGATGTCCTGCAGCTTGTGAGTTATTGAGCCACCATAAAAGGAGCATTAATGTGGCCGGGAGTGAACTTGTGGTTATAAGAGTAGACATTGAGAGGAGAGATCTGGACTGCAGGCTGAATAGGAATCAGAAATTATAATCTGTGATAGGAGAGATGATTCTCCATGTGTGTGATGGGTAGGGGGTGGAGACCATATCAGTGAGGACCACGCGCTCGTGTTTCCTGTACGTCCCCATAGGGATGCCTGGGTACTAGCCTGAGAGCTGAGTACTGGAGCAACCGCTGGGTGATAATACTTTAGAATATCAGGAACCAACATCTACATGTAGACATCTAAAGAATCATCTACTGGGAAGAGCTGCGATGTTCATGCTCCATTCCTTTCTGTAGATCCAGGACAGTTCGAGCTTCACAGTCTATAGTTTGCTCAGATGAACTGAAAATGACTCTTCTGGAGGTGATATACTACAGAGTGGGGGCAGGGATAGGAGGGGCGGGAAATATAACTAATCTTCTAGGGAGGTGACCATCTTCATTGATTTAATCCCCAATCAGTCGAACCCAAGAGACGTCCCATCTGATTGAGAGAGGTAATGAGTGATGGAGTCTATAGGAGGAGTGATGTGAACCTCAAGATATGGAATCTAAACCAAAACCTAAAGTTAACCCCTTAACGACCAGGCCTGCTTGACTTATAACGGCCAAGTTTTATTTACATTTTTTTCATTGTCACATTTCAAGAGCCATAGCTTTTTTATCTTTTCGTTGATTTTCTCATGGATAAGTCGTGTTTCTCACTGGCACCAGTTTGCTGCAGACATTGATGTACTGGGTGTCATTTTGCAGTCAGGGCTCAGGATGTACTAGATCGACCAAATGTCCGTGGTAATGACAGAAATGTGTATCTGATTCTGAGAGGTTATTAGCGAGGGTCTTGCTTTGTGTGGCGGGGTGCGGCGTCTCGGTACATACACGTGTGAATATACCCCATCTAAACCCTAATTGAAAGAAAGAACTGGATGTAAAATGTTGTGTTAGCCATCCTTGGACTCTTTCTTCAGCAGGGGATCGGCGTCATCAGTAGGACCTTCACTGATGTCTTCTGTAGAATTTTGACCTCCATTTGAATTCTTCTTAAATAAATGTGTAAATAAAGCTCTTGCTCCTCCTATTATTGCACCAAAACCAATGGCTCCACTGTAAGACCGTGAACCGGGGAGGGACCCCTAGGATACAGCGAAGTCACAGACAAGAAAAGCGACACCGACACCAGCATTTGTGCAAAAGAACTGAAACTTTACTGAACACTAGAATTAAGCACAAATTCAACTGTAGTGAAAATGTACTGAAGTTACATATGCTTGGCTTGGAAGCCGAGACCCCTGTGCTGCACAGCACGGCACCCCAAGATGGAGGACAGACACCACTTGCAATGCTTTACCTATTGCGAGCACAACTATCACTGCCTCACTTTACCTATTATAAACCTAGAGAACTGGAATAATTGTGTGGGATGCAAGATACAAGCAACCCGCGGTGCAGCACAAGAGCTCACAATCTTAAAGGTATATACTATAATTTTCCCTTCCCTTGTTCCCAAACAACACTGTTGCACGTGTCCTGAATACTCCCAGCCTAGACGCTGGAGTAGCTTTGTAACACAGTCCTTGTAGCACAATCCTTATGACACGATCCTTGCAACCTGCTGCACACAGAATCCCTATCTATCTGACTAAATGCAGGAATGAATCACAGTCTCTCGTATGTCCAGGCTTCCACAATTGACTGCGATGCGTGCACAATCTAGCTTATTGACGACCTGGGTATGGTCTTTATCCGATGGCGACTTAAACCAAATTTAAAGTCCTTCCATCCAACATGAGGCCCTGCAGAGTCTTTAGTCACGTTCCACGGTTCTTCCAGCCTTCCGGGAACCGATCCTCTCTCTCCTGGACGACATCTGGTTCGATGACAGTCATCAGTCACTTCCAACAGTGACCCTGGCCACTCCAAGTCCCTCTGACGCGAGGATGGCACTCGATGCTGTCTCCCAGTCTTTGTCCAAACATGTCTGCTCAGCTCACATTTCCTGCTTCTCCTCAGCAGCAGCAGCATGAGTCATCAGCTCCACCTCTTATGCATATTCAAATCCTTAACAAAACTTAAATGTGTGGAGGGTCAGAGACCTCTATTGGTAAAACAATGAAACAACAGTCTACAACTTAAATAGAACAGTATTTCTGCAATGAAAGCTGCTTCTTAATCTCACATCAACAAAATTAGAAACCGTTTTAAAGCAATGGTGGTTGTTTCACCCTCTTACACCACCAAGAGCAGACGCCACTATAACACCTGCCTCTGCAGTGAGCGCCACTCCAGCTATGACACCTCCTGCTGCCCCTCCAGCCAAACCCAACACAACTAAACCCACTGTAGCTCCAGCCTCCCACCATCACATTACGCTTTTTAGAGTATTCAGAGTAAAATCTTTCTTGTTCTTCTTTTAATTCAGTTTGTAAATCATCCACGAGAAGGTTCTTCTGTTCCTCAGATTCAGACTCCAAGCAAGTTTTATACTCATCCTGGAGGGAGGTGACCGCAGACTCCATTTTTGACTTTACTTCTGATGGTTTAGTCATCACGACTAGGGATGAGCGAACTCGAACTGTATAGTTCGGGTTCGTACCGAATTTTGGGGTGTCCGTGACACGGACCCGAACCCGGACATTTTCGTAAAAGTCCGGGTTCGGGTTTGGTGTTCGTCGCTTTCTTGGCGCTTTTGTGACGCTTTCTTGGCGCTTTTTGAAAGGCTGCAAAGCAGCCAATCAACAAGCGTCATACTACTTGCCCCAAGAGGCCGTCACAGCCATGCCTACTATTGGCATGGCTGTGATTGGCCAGAGCACCATGTGACCCAGCGTCTATTTAAGCTGGAGTCACATAGCGCCGCCCGTCACTCTGCTCTGATTAGCGTAGGGAGAGGTTGCGGCTGCGACAGTAGGGCGAGATTAGGCTGATTAACTCCTCCAAAGGACTTGATTATTGATCGATCTGCAGCTGTGGGTCATTGAGCTGCTGATCCTCAATTGCTCACTGTTTTTAGGCTGCCCAGACCGTTTGTCAGTCTCATTTTTCTGGGGTGATCGGCGGCCATTTTGTGTCTTGTGGTGCGCCAGCACAAGCTGCGACCAAGTGCATTTAACCCTCAATGGTGTGGTTGTTTTTTGGCTAAAGCCTACATCAGGGTGAAGCTGTCACACCAAGTGCATTTATCCAGCAATAGTCTGTTTATTTTTTGGCCATATACTACATCAGGGGCAAGCTGCGCCCGTCACCAAGTGCATTTAACCCTCAGTAGTGTGGTTGGTCAAGCTATCACACCAAGTGCATTTAACCAGCAATAGTCTGTTCATTTTTTGGCCATATACTACATCAGGGGCAAGCTGCGCCCGTCACCAAGTGCATTTAACCCTCAGTAGTGTGGTTATTTTTTGGCCATATCCCAGTCTAATTCTGTCAGTAAATCCATACCGGTCACCCAGCGCCTAAATACTAGGCCTCAAATTTATATCCTGCTAAATCTCTCGTTACCGCTGTCCTGTTGTGGCTGGGAAAGTTATTTAGTGTCCGTCAAAGCACATTTTTTGTTCTGGGTTGAAATACAATTCCCAATTTAGCAATTTCATAATTTAGTGGTTTCTGCTATATCAGAGCTATTTGAAATCTATCCCTAAAAGGGTATATAATATTCAAGGTGCACATAGGGTCATTCAGAATAACTTCACACACACGCTACTGTGCATTTCCAAGTCCAATTCTGTTAGTAAATCCATACCGGTCACCCAGCGCCTAAATACTAGGCCTCAAATTTATATCCCGCTGAATTTGAATACAATACATTGAGCCAAATAATATTTTTGTTGTTGTGGTGAACGATAACAATGAGGAAAACATCTAGTAAGGGACGCGGACGCGGACATGGTCGTGGTGATGTTAGTGGACCCTCTGGTGCTGGGAGAGGACGTGGCCGTTCTGCCACATCCACACGTCCTAGTGTACCAACTACCTCCGGTCCCAGTAGCCGCCATAATTTACAGCGATATATGGTGGGGCCCAATGCCGTTCTAAGGATGGTAAGGCCTGAGCAGGTACAGGCATTAGTCAATTGGGTGGCCGACAGTGGATCCAGCACGTTCACATTATCTCCCACCCAGTCTTCTGCAGAAAGCGCACAGATGGCGCCTGAAAACCAAGCCCATCAGTCTGTCACATCACGCCCATGCATACCAGGGAAACTGTCTCAGCCTCAAGTTATGCAGCAGTCTCTTATGCTGTTTGAAGACTCCGCTGGCAGGGTTTCCCAAGGGCATCCACCTAGCCCTTCCCCAGCGGTGAAAGACATAGAATGCACTGACGCACAACCACTTATGTTTCCTGATGATGAGGACATGGGAATACCACCTCAGCATGTCTCTGATGATGACGAAACACAGGTGCCAACTGCTGCGTCTTTCTGCAGTGTGCAGACTGAACAGGAGGTCAGGGATCAAGACTGGGTGGAAGACGATGCAGGGGACGATGAGGTCCTAGACCCCACATGGAATGAAGGTCGTGCCACTGACTTTCACAGTTCGGAGGAAGAGGCAGTGGTGAGACCGAGCCAACAGCGTAGCAAAAGAGGGAGCAGTGGGCAAAAGCAGAACACCCGCCGCCAAGAGACTCCGCCTGCTACTGACCGCCGCCATCTGGGACCGAGCACCCCAAAGGCAGCTTCAAGGAGTTCCCTGGCATGGCACTTCTTCAAACAATGTGCTGATGACAAGACCCGAGTGGTTTGCACGCTGTGCCATCTGAGCCTAAAGCGAGGCATTAACGTTCTGAACCTTAGCACAACCTGCATGACCAGGCACCTGCATGCAAAGCATGAACTGCAGTGGAGTAAACACCTTAAAACCAAGGAAGTCACTCAGGCTCCCCCTGCTACCTCTTCTGCTGCTGCCGCCTCGGCCTCTTCTGCTGCTGCCGCCTCGGCCTCTTCCTCCGCCTCTGGAGGAACGTTGGCACCTGCCGCCCAGCAAACAGGGGATGTACCACCAACACCACCACCTCCGTCACCAAGCGTCTCAACCATGTCACACGGCAGCGTTCAGCTCTCCATCTCACAAACATTTGAGAGAAAGCGTAAATTCCCACCTAGCCACCCTCGATCCCTGGCCCTGAATGCCAGCATTTCTAAACTACTGGCCTATGAAATGCTGTCATTTAGGCTGGTGGACACAGACAGCTTCAAACAGCTCATGTCGCTTGCTGTCCCACAGTATGTTGTTCCCAGCCGCCACTACTTCTCCAAGAGAGCCGTGCCTTCCCTGCACAACCAAGTATCCGATAAAATCAAGTGTGCACTGCGCAACGCCGTCTGTGGCAAGGTCCACCTAACCACAGATACGTGGACCAGTAAGCACGGCCAGGGACGCTATATCTCCCTAACTGCACACTGGGTAAATGTAGTGGCAGCTGGGCCCCAGGCGGAGAGCTGTTTGGCGCACGTCCTTCCGCCGCCAAGGATCGCAGGGCAACATTCTTTGCCTCCTGTTGCCACCTCCTCCTTCTCGGCTTCCTCCTCCTCCTCTTCTTCCACCTGCTCATCCAGTCAGCCACACACCTTCACCACCAACTTCAGCACAGCCCGGGGTAAACGTCAGCAGGCCATTCTGAAACTCATATGTTTGGGGGACAGGCCCCACACCGCACAGGAGTTGTGGCGGGGTATAGAACAACAGACCGACGAGTGGTTGCTGCCGGTGAGCCTCAAGCCCGGCCTGGTGGTGTGTGATAATGGGCGAAATCTCGTTGCAGCTCTGGGACTAGCCAATTTGACGCACATCCCTTGCTTGGCGCATGTGCTGAATTTGGTGGTGCAGAAGTTCATTCACAACTACCCCGACATGTCAGAGCTGCTGCATAAAGTGCGGGCCGTCTGTTCGCGCTTCCGGCGTTCACATCCTGCCGCTGCTCGCCTGTCTGCGCTACAGCGTAACTTGGGCCTTCCCGCTCACCGCCTCATATGCGACGTGCCCACCAGGTGGAACTCCACCTTGCACATGCTGGACAGACTGTGCGAGCAGCAGCAGGCCATAGTGGAGTTTCAGCTGCAGCACGCACGGGTCAGTCGCACTACAGAACAGCACCACTTCACCACCAATGACTGGGCCTCCATGCGAGACCTGTGTGCCCTGTTGCGCTGTTTTGAGTACTCCACCAACATGGCCAGTGGCGATGACGCCGTTATCAGCGTTACAATACCACTTCTATGTCTCCTTGAGAAAACACTTAGGGCGATGATGCAAGAGGAGGTGGCCCAGGAGGAGGAGGAGGAGGAAGAGGGGTCATTTTTAGCACTTTCAGGCCAGTCTCTTCGAAGTGACTCAGAGGGAGGTTTTTGGCAACAGCAGAGGCCAGGTACAAATGTGGCCAGCCAGGGCCCACTACTGGAGGACGAGGAGGACGAGGATGAGGAGGAGGTGGAGGAGGATGAGGATGAAGCATGGTCACAGCGGGGTGGCACCCAACGCAGCTCGGGTCCATCACTGGTGCGTGGCTGGGGGGAAAGGCAGGACGATGACGATACGCCTCCCACAGAGGACAGCTTGTCCTTACCCCTGGGCAGCCTGGCACACATGAGCGACTACATGCTGCAGTGCCTGCGCAACGACAGCAGAGTTGCCCACATTTTAACCTGTGCGGACTACTGGGTTGCCACCCTGCTGGATCCACGCTACAAAGACAATGTGCCCACCTTACTTCCTGCACTGGAGCGTGATAGGAAGATGTGCGAGTACAAGCGCACGTTGGTAGACGCGCTACTGAGAGCATTCCCAAATGTCACAGGGGAACAAGTGGAAGCCCAAGGCCAAGGCAGAGGAGGAGCAAGAGGTCGCCAAGGCAGCTGTGTCAATGCCAGCTCCTTTGAGGGCAGGGTTAGCATGGCAGAGATGTGGAAAACTTTTGTCAACACGCCACAGCTAACTGCACCATCACCTGATACGCAACGTGTTAGCAGGAGGCAACATTTCACTAACATGGTGGAACAGTACATGTGCACACCCCTCCACGTACTGACTAATGGTTCGGCCCCATTCAACTTCTGGGTCTCTAAATTGTCTACGTGGCCAGAGCTAGCCTTTTATGCCTTGGAGGTGCTGGCCTGCCCGGCGGCCAGCGTTTTGTCTGAACATGTATTCAGCACGGCAGGGGGCGTCATTACAGACAAACGCAGCCGCCTGTCTACAGCCAATGTGGACAAGCTGACGTTCATAAAAATGAACCAGGCATGGATCCCACAGGACCTGTCCGTCCCTTGTCCAGATTAGACATTAACTACCTCCCCTTAACCATATATTATTGGACTCCAGGGCACTTCCTCATTCAATCCTATTTTTATTTTCATTTTACCATTATATTGCGAGGCTACCCAAAGTTGAATGAACCTCTCCTCTGTCTGGGTGCCGGGGCCTAAATATATGCCAATGGACTGTTCCAATGTTGGGTGACGTGAAGCCTGATTCTCTGCTATGACATGCAGAATGATTCTCTGCTGACATGAAGCCAGATCCTCTGTTACGGGACCTCTCTCCTCTGCCTGGGTGCTGGGCCTAAATTTATGAAAATGGACTCTTACAGTGGTGGGTGACGTGAAGCCTGATTCTCTGCTATGATATGAAGACTGATTCTCTGCTGACATGAAGCCAGATTGTCTGTTACGGGACCTCTCTCCTCTGCCTGGGTGCTGGGCCTAAACTTATGAAAATGGACTCTTACAGTGGTGGGTGACGTGAAGCCTCATTCTCTGCTATGACATGCAGACTGATTCTCTGCTGACATGAAGCCAGATTCTCTGTTACGGGACCTCTCTCCTCTGCCTGTATGCTGGGCCTAAATATATGCCAATGGCCTGTTGCAGTGGTGGGTGACGTGAAGCCTCATTCTCTGCTATGACATGCAGACTAATTCTCTGCTGACATGAAGCCAGATTGTCTGTTACGGGACCTCTCTCCTCTGCCTGGGTGCTGGGCCTAAATTTATGACAATGGACTGTTGCAGTGGTGGGTGACGTGAAGCCTGATTCTCTGCTATGACATGCAGACTGATTCTCTGCTGACATGAAGCCAGATTGTCTGTTACGGGACCTCCCTCCTCTGCCTGTGTGCTGGGCCTAAATATATGACAATGGACTGTTGCAGTGGTGGGTGACTTGAAGCCTCATTCTCTGCTATGACATGCAGACTAATTCTCTGCTGACATGAAGCCAGATCCTCTGTTACGGGACCTCTCTCCTCTGCCTGGGTGCTGGGCCTAAATTTATGAAAATGGACTCTTACAGTGGTGGGTGACGTGAAGCCTGATTCTCTGCTATGACATGAAGACTGATTCTCTGCTGACATGAAGCCAGATTGTCTGTTACGGGACCTCTCTCCTCTGCCTGGGTGCTGGGCCTAAATATATGCCAATGGACTGTTCCAATGTTGGGTGAAGTGAAGCCTGATTCTCTGCTATGACATGCAGACTAATTCTCTGCTGACATGAAGCCAGATTCTCTGTTACGGGACCTCTCTCCTCTGCCTGGGTTCCGGGGCCTAAATATCTGAGAATGGACTGTTCCAGTGGTGGGTGACGGGAAGCCAGATTCTCTGCTATGGGACCTCTCTCCAATTGATTTTGGTTAATTTTTATTTATTTAATTTTTATTTTAATT
Source organism: Bufo gargarizans (assembly GCF_014858855.1). NCBI lineage: Eukaryota > Metazoa > Chordata > Amphibia > Anura > Bufonidae > Bufo > Bufo gargarizans. Next base: position 199,632,119 of record NC_058087.1, read on the forward strand.
CATTTCCCTATCCACATTTGTTTGCAGGGGATTTACCTACATGTTGCTGCCTTTTGCAGCCCTCTAGCCCTTTACTGGGCTGTTTTACAGCCTTTTTAGTGCCGAAAAGTTCGGGTCCCCATTGACTTCAATGGGGTTCGGGTTCGGGACGAAGTTCGGATCGGGTTCGGATCCCGAACCCGAACATTTTCGGGAAGTTCGGCCGAACTTCTCGAACCCGAACATCCAGGTGTTCGCTCAACTCTAATCACGACTTTATAAAATGGTGGATTCTGTGAGGGAGGAAGACAAAGAGTAGATTCCAGAGTAACAATAAATAAGAATAAAAAGCCAAAATATGATTCTTGCAAATAAACCTTTGAATATTAAATTCTCAAAAAAATCATTTTCCAGAGATTCTTTAAAAAAAATACAGACTCCAGATCAGACTCTTACATAGAGGCTCACCCTCTTCTTTTCTGGGATTTGTGGCTCCATTCTTGGCTTGAGGACCTGCACAGATCTGGTTGTGTGACCTCATCTGCGGGTCCTTCAACATTAAAGGCTCACTGACATTGCACAAAATTTTTGATGTGTCATAAAGACACATCAAAGGACTTGATTGGTGGGGGCTGAGTGCTGAGACACCCACCAATTCCTAGAACAAGGAGGGAGAAGCACTTGTATAGCATGATCTCTGTCCTCACTGCAGGAGACGGCTCAATAGGGATAATTTCTGGGGGCGTGGCTGGCAGCCGAGCTGTGAATACGGCATTCCCTGAGGCTCTCACCAGCCGGCCCTAATCACAAGCCATCCAACCCAAAAAAGCTGACAAATGGCCACCAAACATAACGATAAGGTCCCACCACCTCAAGACCTACCAAACATAGAGCTCCCAGGATCTCCAGAGCCAGAGCTGCGGCAGCGGCCTGGTCGGGCCCCAAAGACCTCTGCCTCGATTTGTGGGGACAAACAGCACGCGGGATCGCGAACGCCCCAATCAGGGCCAAGCTAGCTGATGGAGAACCCCTGAGTCCCTGCTTATATGGAGGGGAACGCCACCAGAGCTTCCCAGACCTCCGGAGCCAAAATAAAAACTGAGGCCTAGTGAGACTGCACATCCCCGAACTAAATTTCCAAGAGCAGCGATACAGCGGCCGACCAGCACAGCTGCCAAATCCCTGCAAATAAAGGGGTCCCCCCCACACACAAACGCTAACAGACGGGACAGCACCGATCTGGAAGACAGCAGTGACAACATATACATCTACCTAGGACCTTGACGGCAGTCAGCCATACTCACCAGAATCCCCTCCAGAACGCTGAGGGCTCCAGAAAATACGAGGTCAGTAGCACCCAGCTATCTAAAAGAAAACTAAGACCCCGACCTACTACCGCTGCCCACCTCTCTGCAGGTCCACCGCACTAACCAGGCTTGCCTGAATTTTTCTGGTCTCTACCTGCTGTGAGAGGGACCGCCAGTAAATACCTACAGAACTTAAAGGGCCACAGACCCAATTTTTCATGGTCGCTCAGTCATCCAAAACCTTTTTTTTCCCCTTGCATACAAATAGAACGGCCAATATCAATGCCACACTAACCATGCTCACCCAGCATATCGGGGCCATGAAATAGAGAGAACTGCACACCAATTACACTGCAGATGTCTGTCCACGCAAGCGTTCAGCCCACCACCAACAGTAATGGTGAAAATAGGCCCACATAAATCTAGGAATACAACCACATCCCGCCAGATTGGTTCACTGGAGCCTTTTGTGCAAAGGTGCCATTCCGTCCAACCCATCCGGTCTCTCCCACTCAAGTAAAACGTCTCCAGATAGAGACACTGACAGAGAACTAGCCTCACATAATCCGCAAGATATGGAAAGTGACGGGGAAGATACACAGGAAGATAGGGGCCTTCCCATCTCTAGATCCTTCCTGGGAAAAGCATTTACCAAAGCTCTCGAACCAGTGGTAAAAGAGCTACAATATATCAAACAAGATGTGAGGAACATCGGAGGTAGAGTCGAACAGCTGGAAACCACCCAATCCTAACTGATCTCCTACACCGAGGCAGCTTCATCCTCCTGTAGTGTCCCACCAGGTAAAGGTGGGCACTGCACAGGTTAATGTGTATTCATTGCATTAAATGTCATGCGTTTGTTTTCCCTGTATTATCTGGGTGTCAGGCCTGTCAGGGTGTAGTTTAGCCTCCCAGACGTTAGAGGGAGCTGGAGAGCCCTAGTTACATATAGGAAGGCCCAGACAGGGAAGTGTTAGTTCATTCCAGGGGACTAGAGGAGTCACCTCGTCCACCTGAAGCTCCTGAAGCTAGGATCAGCTCAGTAGAGATACCCCAGTTGCAGGAACCAACCTCCTGGGAGAAACATACAGTTATCCACCTGATAGGAGGAGGCGATCCAGGGTAAGCTAAGTGACCCTGATGGGCAGAGAATCTTTAGACCGTGCAGCAAGCAGTATAATACCTGAGGAGGAAAGTAACCAAGGATTAAAGCCAACCATTTAGGCATCCGGGCCTTGGGAGATATAAAGCCAGAGCAGGAGTTCTAGAAAGGACACTGTACATTGATTCTGAGGAAAGGTACAACCTGCTGCTGAGTGCTTGTAAAGTTTACCCTCAGCGTATCTTGCATGACTATTGCCTGCCATATTGTGAATAAGCCCCTTTGTGGAACTGTAATCTGAAGACTGTGCTACACCTGCTGTACAAAGTTGGATTGTTCAGTAAAGTTACGTTTTGGTTCACTATATACTTGTGTACCTTCATCATTCCAACCACCATCCGGCGTGCCACCGTCCAAAGGCACTGACGTCACGAATACCACAGGGACCTTGCCCCAGGCACACAAAATACCTGTAACATCCAGGGCACCTCAACTACCATCAGGCCTGGTCCCTATCTACAGAGCGTGCCCCAGAGGAACCGTGTCTACCTCTCCTTCACTGCCACGCGCCTGCCCAGGGTTCTCCAATATAGTGAGTACCCTCGATTGCCCATAACTGTGACCTCACTTCGTCATACCCTGCAGGTCTGGCGTGTTGCATAAATTGGCGTCACGAACAGGATCCGAATATTCCTGCGCCATAGCGGATTTAAAAACTGTGTGCTGAAAATTGTCTTAAAGTGACAAGCCCCAATTGTTTTATTGAATATTGCTGGGCCAAAGTGAACTGTAATATTTGCGGTGTGAAGATTGCATTGTATGGACTATTTTCTGCCGATTTGAGTCACCGCTTGCTGTCAGTGAATAGACAGCCATATTGCCCATTTAACCTGATCGGATTACAAGTGCACCTCGTGGAGCTGTTTGGCGCGAAAAAGAGGACTTTGGCGCGAAAAGAATCAGGCGGAGCCATCACCCAACCAACCAGGAAGAAGAACTCCGCCTACCTGAGTCCCGGAGCTACGAGAGGCCGCGCCCACCTGCTGACGCGGTACACAGGACGTCCCGACACCCGGAGCTGCGCATCTCGCGAGACTTGGAGCGAGCACCACCGGAGTGAGTACCAACTTTAAAAACTTTTACCGGCTTCTCCGCTTACCTGTCCGGAAGCTCCCCGACCCCTGCCAAGGCACCGGAGGGATCCCCGCTAGTAGTGAAAGACTTGTCTGAAAAAAAAAAAAGTTAAAGTTACTGCCATAGCCGCTCCGGTCCGCTCCGCTACATTTAAAGGGCCATACCCACCTAGCAACGCCATGTCCGCGGTCGAGGAAATCGCACAGGCAGCCCCAGTCGTTCCTGCTGAAGTACCCGCAGCCGACTCTGGGGCCCCCGCCGCCGCGGCACCGCCAAGCCTGATGCCGCTAACCATGCCGTACTATTTCGGGGCCCCCTGGTTCCCACGTTATTCAGGGGAAGCCCACAAGTTAAAAGACTTCAGGGAACAGTTACTGGCCTTGTTCCGGCTTTATCCCATAAATGCTGAGCAGCAAATGGAGATCCTCTTAGCTCAGTTAGAAGGGGCCGCCCGCAGGGAAGTAATGTCATTGCCCCGTTCTGAGAAAAATAGCCTGGAACAGATCTTTGAACGTTTGGGCACCACATTTGAAGCCAGAACGGTGTCAGAAGTTAAAATGCGCTTCTTCAGCAGAAAACAGCAGCCTGGAGAGTCGCTCCGTGAGTTTGCCCTGTCCTTACAGGAGACGCTGAGAGCTGTAGTCCAAGTGGATCCTAAAGAAGCTGAGGACCAGGACCGGACTCTTAGAGAGCAATTCATTGCAGGCATAAGTACTGAACATTTAAAGGGCCAGCTACGGGTGTTGTCAGCTCAACACCCTCACTGTGCATTCCTGGATTTTAAAGAATTGGCCAGAACCCTGCTCCAGGGCCAGCAACCTTCCCTGAACCCCAGGCTTGTCAGCCAAAGACTATTAATGTGGGGTCTGCAGGAGTCGGTCAAGCCACCCAAGCTCCAGTCACAGATCTAGTGGCAGCACTAATGGAGCAAGTGAACTATCTTACTCTAAGTCTAGAGAAGGTGTGCAAAAAGATAGAGGAGTGGGAGAGACCATTGTTACTAGAAGATAAGGATCCTCTTCCTCCCAGGCTCCCACCTGCATATGGAGATGTGTATCCAAAAGAGCCTGATGGGCGACTGAAGTACCGGCCCAGAAGTAGAAAACAGCCTGTCTGCCAGCATTGCAAGAAATATGGACATACCGAATCCATGTGCTGGCAGTTAAACGAGTAACCCCTGAGGCAGAGGACCGCCCCTCGGGAGGTAGAACAGAAGGTCCAAAGGATCCAAACTGGATGCCTAAGTATGTCGGGTCCCGTCCGAAAATTAATATATGTATCAACGGGAAATCCTTTGAAGCCCTGTTGGACACCGGGTCACAGGTCACCACCATTCAACGGCCTGCCTTTGACAAGTTCTGGGATCCAAGTCTCCTCACCCAGCCACCAGAGTCCTGGCTAGATATTATCGCTAGCAACGGTAAGCCAGTGAAAGTGCATGGGTATTGGGAACCTACTCTTCAGGTGGGAGAAGCCACCCTGCCACAGCAAGGCGTGATTGTGGTACAAGCCGGAGGTAATGGAGGACATCCCGTGATCTTAGAGACTAATGTTCTTAAAAATTGTTACTCCGAAGTGCTTGAAGCATTGAACCAAACCATATCATCCGCCTCACCTGCTTCCAGAAGAGTTATTCAGAAAACTATTAGCGTGCTGTGCGCTCAACAAAGGTTCGCCAACAAGAAAGGAGAAATTTGCACTGTCCGGATCCGGGATAACCGGCCGGTGGTTTTGCCTCCAAATTCCCAGATCATCCTGTGGTGCCGTGCTGTATTAGGGATCCAGGGCCAGGACTATCAAGCCCTAGTGGAACCTATTCCTATTAAGGATCATCCTTTCGTACGGACAGCCAAGAGCATGGTGACCGTGTCCCAAGGTAAAGTGCCTGTTCGTTTAATCAACTTTGGTGATCATCCCGTTACCCTCTTTAAACACTGCCCCGTTGCTCAGCTTCTACAGGTGTCTTTCCAGGATGTGATCCGTCTGCCTGCCACGGAGGCGTTCCAGACCACACAGAGCAGCAGCCTCCCTACGGCATCCTGGTGGGAAGAACTACATGTGGGGAACGAATCCACCCCAAAGGAGCAAATAGAGGGGGTCCTGAAGCTGGTGAAGGAGCACCTCCAGGCTTTCAGCAAACACTCCACAGACTATGGAGAGGTCAGTGTGATCAAACATACCATACCCACTGGCTCTCACCCTCCTATTAAGGAGAGGCACAGACCCATACCACCTACTACCTATCAGTCTGTGAAAGAGATGATACAAGAGATGAAAGACTCTAATATAATCCGGGACAGCCATAGTCCCTGGGCTGCGCCCCTAGTACTTGTTCGAAAAAAAGATGGCGGCATAAGGTTCTGCGTGGATTACAGGAAAATTAATCAAATCACCCACAAAGATGCATATCCATTGCCACGCATTGAGGAGTCCTTGACTGCCCTGGGGTCATCAGCCTATTTCTCCACCTTGGACTTAACCAGCGGGTACTGGCAGGTACCCATGGCCCCAGAAGATCGAGAAAAGACTGCTTTCACTACACCCATGGGCCTGTTTGAATTTAATTATATGCCATTTGGACTGTGTAATGCTCCAGGAACGTTCCAGAGGCTGATGGAACGTTGTTTAGGCCATAGGAATTTCGAGACGGTGCTATTATACCTGGATGACGTCATTATATACTCCAAGACGTATGAGGACCATCTAAAGCACCTGGGTGAGGTGTTTCAAGTTCTTTCTAAATATGGCCTCAAAATCAAGCCATCCAAGTGCCACCTGCTGAAACCAGCCGTCAGATATCTCGGGCACATTGTCAGTGCCGAAGGAGTACAGCCTGACCCTGACAAACTTGCTGCTGTCCGTAACTGGCCTACTCCTACGACCGTGAAAGAGGTGAGAAGCTTTCTCAGTTTTGCAGGGTACTATAGGCGATTCATCCCGCATTTCGCACAAATTGCGGATCCCATCCAGGAACTCTTGAGAGGGCATCCAAAAAAGAGCCCAAAGACTCCTATTCCTGTTGAATGGAATGAAGAGCGGGAGATTGCCTTCCAACTCCTAAAGAAGAAGTTGACTGAACCCCCTGTTCTGGGTTACCCAGATTATCAGAAGCCATTCCACCTCTACACAGATGCCAGTAAAAGAGGCCTGGGGGCCGTGTTGGCTCAAGTGCAAGATAACAAAGAAAGGGTGATTGCCTACGCCAGCCGATCCCTGAAGGGAGCTGAGAAGAACGACCAGAATTACAGTTCTTTCAAGCTGGAGTTCCTTGCCTTAGTGTGGGCTGTGACTGAAAAGTTTAAGGACTATCTCGCTGCCACACCGTTTGTTGCCTTCACAGATAATAATCCCCTGGCGCATCTGAATACAGCCAAATTAGGGGCACTGGAGCAAAGATGGGCCTCGCGCCTGGCCAACTATGATTTCACTGTGAAGTACCGGGCAGGCCGCTCCAATGATAACGCTGATGCTCTGTCACGACTCCCCACTACAGAAGCCCCAGATGAACCGAAAGATGCCTGGGAAGAGGTGGAGATGCCAGCGTTCTATAATAAATTTACCCAGCAGGATAATATACGTACTGAAGATTCCCCTGCTGCTGATCCTTCCTCATCAGATGGTCGTGAGTCCAGAGGCGATCAAGAAAGATGGATTAAGCTCCAGTCCGAAAGTAGAGTCCTCGGTGAACTGCTCGACTTCCTTACTAGTGGAAAAGTCCCTGAGAGGATCCGCAGGAAGAGTGCAGACCCAGAGCTAGTGAGACTGTGGAGACATCGCCATCAACTATTCCTTCAAAAGGGCCTGTTGCTCAGAAGGAGTCTGGATCCAGTGTCCTATGATAGAGTGTATCAAATTCTCCTGCCACGTCGGGATGCCAGCCTGGTGCTGGATATGTACCACAACCAGTCCGGACACTTCGGTGTGCAAAAGACTGAGGCCACCATTCGCAGAAGATTCTATTGGATCGGGATGAGAGAAGATATCGAGAAATGGTGCCGAGAATGCACCGCCTGTGCTGTGGGGCGAACTGAACGCCATGACCAGAGGGCGCCTCTCCATCCCATCGTAAGTAAGGCTCCTTTAGAACTTGTTGCCATTGATCATGTAAAGTTAGAGCCGAGTCGCTCAGGGTATACATATGCCATGACTATAATTGATCACTTCACTAAGTTTGTCGTAGCAGTGCCTGTGAAAGACCTGACAGCAAAGACCACAGCGGAGGCGTTCTGGAAGCATTTCCTGTTGCCCTACGGTTGCCCAGAAAGGATCCTCACCGATCAAGGGTCCGCATTTGAGTCACAGCTGTTCCATGAGATGTGCCTGCTACACAACTGCCAGAAGGTCCGGACCACCGCCTATCATCCGCAAGGTAACGGACTCTGTGAAAAAATGAATAAGACTCTCATTGAAATGCTGAGAGCAGTACCCCCTGAGACGAGGGGAGATTGGCCTACTTTGTTGCCGCAGCTTATGTACACTTACAACACCATCCACTGTTCCACCGGTTACACCCCGTTCTATTTGATGTTCGGCCGACAAGGGAGATTGCCTGCGGACCACTCCTTAGGGGTACAAGTGCCGGATGAGATCAACCCACTGCCCAAGACTGACTGGGTAGTGGAGCACCAAAGGCGTCTTCTTAATGCTAAGGAGCTTGTCCAGGAACGGATGGAGATTGTCCGAGAAAGGCAGCAGAAAGACTTTGACCAGACTGCCCATGCGGGACCCCTGGCTCTGGGAGACAAGGTATGGTTGAAAAACAACCATCGGACCAGCAAGTTGGACAGCAAATGGGAAAGGATTCCCTACCTTATCACTGCCATACCTAATGCTGCAGCCCACATTTACCAGATCTCCAGGGAAGGAAGAAGTCCCCAAGTTTTTCACAGGAACCGCCTCAAGCCCTGTGTAGAAGGAGAACCAGCGGCGGAGGAGATGGAACCGGAGCCTACTGAAGAAGAGTTGCCGGCTCCACCTATGGACCCTATGCAGGCTGTGGAGAACTTAATCCATGATAAAGAGCCGCTCCACTGGGCCCTCACGCCTTGGTTGAATCTATTGGTTCCTGCTCCTGTTCCTGTTAGCCCTCAGCCTCCTGAAGAAGCTCCAGAGGCAATGGGCTCCTCTGACCTTCCTGAAGCCAGGCAGGAAGAATCCCTGCCAGTAAGGAGGTCTACCCGTTCTACCAGGGGGCACCGACCTGTGAGGTTTGTGGACTACGTTATGGGCCCAGGTAGCCACTCACGGGAAACCCCTGTTTAACCATTGCAAGCCTGGGTACGGACTCATGTTGTTCTTTGAGCCTCCAAGGACTTCTGTTTATCTACATTTTATATGGACTATCCTGAGTTATTGATACGCTGTGCCAGGTCAGCGCCCCTGTTCCCTCACCTTATCCTGAGAGAAGAGAACGACGCCCCTTGTCATCACTCCTTTCAGTGCATTTAATAACTGTTACATTGTTAATGTGGTGAATATTGCATATGTATGTTCTCTGCTATCTTTCAGGTTGCCGTTCCAGATGGGCGGACCCTCCATGTTGCGCCGAGGACGGGCAACGTTATAGCGTGGGGGTATGTAGTGTCCCACCAGGTAAAGGTGGGCACTGCACAGGTTAATGTGTTGCATTGCATTAAATGTCATGTGCATGTTTTTCCCTGTATTATCTGGGTGTCAGGCCTGTCAGGGTGTAGTTTAGCCTCCCAGACGTTAGAGGGAGCTGGAGAGCCCTAGTTACATATAGGAAGGCCCAGACAGGGAAGTGTTAGTTCATTCCAGGGGACTAGAGGAGTCACCTCGTCCACCTGAAGCTCCTGAAGCTAGGATCAGCTCAGTAGAGATACCCCAGTTGCAGGAACCAACCTCCTGGGAGAAACATACAGTTATCCACCTGATAGGAGGAGGCGATCCAGGGTAAGCTAAGTGACCCTGATGGGCAGAGAATCTTTAGACCGTGCAGCAAGCAGTATAATACCTGAGGAAGAAAGTAACCAAGGATTTAAGCCACCCATTTAGGCATCCGGGCCTTGGGAGATATAAAGCCAGAGCAGGAGTTCTAGAAAGGACACTGTACATTGATTCTGAGGAAAGGTACAACCTGCTGCTGAGTGCTTGTAAAGTTTACCCTCAGCGTATCTTGCATGACTATTGCCTGCCATATTGTGAATAAGCCCCTTTGTGGAACTGTAATCTGAAGACTGTGCTACACCTGCTGTACAAAGTTGGATTGTTCAGTAAAGTTACGTTTTGGTTCACTATATACTTGTGTACCTTCATCATTCCAACCACCAACCGGCGTGCCACCGTCCAAAGGCACTGACGTCACGAATACCACAGGGACCTTGCCCCAGGCACACAAAATACCTGTAACATCCAGGGCACCTCAACTACCATCAGGCCTGGTCCCTATCTACAGAGCGTGCCCCAGAGGAACCGTGTCTACCTCTCCTTCACTGCCACGCGCCTGCCCAGGGTTCTCCAATATAGTGAGTACCCTCGATTGCCCATAACTGTGACCTCACTTCGTCATACCCTGCAGGTCTGGCGTGTTGCACTCCCTCCAATCTTGCCAGTCTCACATGAACAAAATGGTGAACTGGATGGAAGATCAAGAAAACAGGGCAAATCGGAACAACCTAAGATTGAAAGGAGTCCCCAAATCTATCACGGCATAAGCCCTTTCTGACACTGTAAAGCAGATAATCATCTCCATCCTAGGAGACTGATATCCCCTGGAAATCTCAATTTAAAGAGCACACAGAGCCCTGAGGGCTAAACCCTTCCCCACAGAACCACCAAGAGACATGGTCTGCAGCCTATTTCACTCCAAAGTTAGAGATGAAATCCTTAGTCTAGAGAGAACTAAACCGCTGACTCCAATAGAGGGCTCCACGATCTCAATCTACAAAGACCTAGCCAGAATTACCCTCTCTAAAAGAAGCATACTAAGACCTCTAACAGAAGTGCTAAGACACTGGAACATCCCTTACAGATGGCTTTTCCCCTTTGGCCTCTCTCTCACTGTGGACAGGAAGAGGATCATCCTGAAGAACCACTCGGAATTACCAGAGCTTTTTCAACTTCAGAAAATCCCAGACTTGGACATTCCCGACTGGTCCCCCATACAAGATCTTGCGACACTTCCGACCATCCCTCCACCCACCCCGTGGGAGATGGCGGGCACAGAGAAACACAGAAGAAATTGCAAAAGAGAAGGAAAGCTAACACCCAGAAGAATTGAGGTCGACCCCACCTGAAACTGCGCCTGGTTTGAGGATAAGGCAAGCTCTCTGAATCTAGAGGGACCACGATGGACGTCGCTCCCACCTTGTTTATTTCTCCATTGCACCTTGTGTTCAGCTCTGCTAAATTAGCAAAAGATTGGCTCGACCAGGACATGGATTCCTCCTGTGTCTACTCAGACACGTCTATGCCCATAGATCACTCCTTAGGGCCTTGTGATCCTACCTCCTACTCCCCGCATCTAACTTGTGGGAAAAGGGACGGTCCGTGTTCCGGCCACGACCATCCTAACGAGGGCTGCTTTGGCCGGGGTCGCACACAGTTTAATGCGACGCAGGCCGAACCGGACCCTACTCTTTTCTGTTCAGTTGTCAAGTTAGATTCCGTAGCTGGCCCACAGCTGGCTCATAACTACATCAAGACAATGCTTGTTACACATGATTTAAACGCCCCCCCTACCACTCCTGCCCACACTCCCCAGAGGCTTCCGGAAACTATATATAGTCGATGTACACTTAGGGACTCATCCTCCCTTCTAAGGGGAAGGGGGGGGGGTGTACCCATCCGCAAACTAACTATGGCGGACCTTAAACTAGTTTCTTACAATGCAAGAGGTCTACACCTAGTGACAAAACGCAGCCAAACTCTTCACTACTTCAAGGAAAATGAGAGTAGATGTTCTTCTCCTACAAGAGACCCACTTCTTAGAGACAAAACACCAACCTTTCACAGACATTATTTCAACCTGTGGTTTCACTCCCATACACCTACAAAAAACTCCAAAGGAGTATATATCGTCTTTGCCAAACGTACATCATTTGAACTCTCGAGCTCATACTCAGACCCTGAAGGCAGAATTCTTATTATCTCAGGAAAACTGAATGGCACGCCAGTCACCCTTGCCAACATCTATGCCCCCAACTCCCGACAAGCACCCTGGATCCACTCCACACTGGCATTATTGTACAGTCATAGGTCAGGAGAGCTGATAGTAGGAGGGGACTTCAATGTTGCCTTAGACCAGCTAATAGATACCACATCTGGGAAATAATCACTCTCGTATAAAGCTCTCAAACATATTAAAAAGTCCCTTCAACTCCTATCTCTCAAGGACGTTTAGTGCTTTATGCACCCCACCGATAGGGATTACACTTTACACTCAGCACCACACAATTCCTATCATAGAATCGATTATTTCTTCCTTCAACAATCCTCCCTCCTCAAAATTCGACCACAATAGGCTCCAGTATACATTCGGACCATTTCCTAATGATACTCATATTAACGCTATCTCCTCAACACATCTCTAGACCACCTTGGAGGCTAAACGAAACACTATTATCGATTCCCTCAGCTCATTCCAGGATTCAGACATGTCTGGATCTCTTTTTCCAAGAAAACCAGAACACAGAGGTTCCCACCCCTATGATTTGGGAGGCTCATAAAGCCACAGTAAGGGGCAAATTTATTTTCATAGGAACATATCAGAAAAAATTAAGGGATTCACAGATAAAAGACCTTCAACTTAAAATAAGCGACCTAGAGAAACTACACAAACAATCGCTAGCATCCTCACATCTCTATCAACTCACAGCAGCCCGCCTACAATTACAAAACCTACAAAAACTCTGCCAAGGTAAATATGTCGGTAAAACACGCCTTCTACGCTCACGGTTACAAAGCCTCTAAATTCATGATGTCTCTCATCAAACGACGCAAACCCCGAATGCACATCTATAAAATAAGATCATCAACAGGTCGCCCCACATCAGACCCAGGTATGATCGAAAAAGAATTTATCGAATTCTACACCTCCCTATACCAACTAGATGCCACAGAACAAACTGAACGCGCTCGGGACCGCATCACCTCCACTGTGAGTTTCTTATCAAAGATCACCCTACCCTCCCTCACCCCCTCCTCACACACGGCCTTGTTAAAGCCCTTCACATTAGATGAGGTCCAAGCTGCCCTGTGGAAGAGCCCGAAAAGTAAGGCCCCAGGCCCAGACGGCCTCCCTTGCTCATATTACACGTCCTTCTCCTCCTCCCTGCTACCCCGGCTCGGGGAGACTTTCAACAAAGCCTACATTACATTGATTGACAAGGAGGGAAAAGACCCCTTAGTCTGCGGCAGTTACAGGCCAATATCCTTACTAAACACTGACTTAAAGCTTTACACCAACCTACTTGCAAACAGAATGAAATTACTGATACCCTCTCTGATCTCCGCAGAGCAGGAAGGGTTTGTGGCGGGTAGAGAGGGAAAGAACAACACATTGCGAGTACTTTCACTGCTCCAGATCGCCGACCGAAAGAAAACTCCTCTGGTGCTCCTGGGGACAGATGCTGAGAAGGCGTTCGACAGGGTAGATTGGACCTACATGCGCCAGGTATTATTACACTTTGGCTTTCCCCCACCATTCGTAGATGCCATATTTGGGATGTACACCTTTCCCACTGCCAGACTACGCATCAACCACTCTCTATATTCCCCCTTTAGGATTCGTAAAAGGTACCAGACAGGGTTGCCTCTCATCCCCCATCCTGGTTGTGCTATCCCTCGAACCACTCCTTCAAACTATCAGGGAACACCCAGACATTAAGGGATGTCACGATGGCCATTTTCCCCATAACGGAGCAGCATATGTGGATGATATTTTAATAATTATATGTCAAACCTCTCAGAGGCCTTTCCGGTGCTATCAGACTACAGTACTATCGCCAACTTTAAAATAAACACTACTAAATCAGAGGCCTTAGGGATTAACATAGATGAGAAAGAGAAGATGAACTTACAATCTCAATATCCCTTTCACTGGCCGACATCACATATCACTTACCTAGGGATCAAGATCAGCCCCTCCTGGCATGATCTTTTCACCCTTAACTAAGCCCATATCCCCCGCACCTTTCAATCTATACCGGAGTCCTGGTCCTTGCCATACCTATCATGGAGGCAGAAAAACCTTATCAAGGCAATTCTACTACCAAAACTCCTGTACTTACTCCAGACACTCCCGATTCCCCTACCGCTTTCCTTTTTCACGACAATCAGGAAACTCACTAACAAATATCTATGGCGGACGACCCAGGCTAAACCACGCCTTGCTCACACAACACAAAACACGCGGAGGAATGGCACTGCCTGATTGGAAACTATACTATGAGGCGGTAGACTTACCCAGAATAATACAATGGACTAGACTAAATACCAACAAACTCTGGGTTGCACTAGAAGAAGATCTAGCCTCTCGCCCGCTGCGCTCCCTCATCTGGGATCCTAGCAATGAGAAGGTACTCCTACAAACGCTAAACCTAATCACCAGGTCCTCATCAAAGATATGGAACTCCCTCAAGGATAAACCCCCCCCCCCCCCACTTCTCATGCTAGTGATGGACCTCCCGACTTTACACCTCCTGCAATACTCAGACACTCATAAGACTAACAGACCTGAAATCTATACACATCCTGGATTTCTTGGATTCTGAGGAACCAATAGACCCTCTGACCCCATCTTCACTGCACTCATTACAAAAGGCTCACATCAAATCTCGCCTGACCCCTTGTCTTAATAACCCAACCCCAATAGAGACCTTACCCAATTTGAAAAACTGATAGCTGCCAAGACACCTTCAAATCACCTACTATCACAGATCTATAAGACCCTCCAGCAGATAAAACACCCCTCGGGTGGAGAATATATTAAAGCATGGAGTAGGGATCTAGACACGACCTGGACAGAATCCGAGATAAAACAGCTAGATCTCCTCTCACATGGTATCTCAAGATGTACAAGGATCCAAGAGGAGCCTTCAAACTCGTCACCAGATGGTATCTCACCCCAGTCAGGCTTAGGCTACTTTCACACCTGCGTTTGGTGCGGATCCGTCTGGTATCTGCACAGACGGATCCGCACCTATAATGCAAACGCTTGTATCCGTTAATAACAGATTCTTTAAAAAAAGGTCTAAGTCAAAACGGATCCGTCCTGACTTACACTGAAAGTCAATAGGGGACGGATCAGTTTTCAATTGCACCATATTGTGTCAGTGAAAACGGATCCGTCCCCATTGACTTACATTGTAAGTCAGGACGGATCCGTTTGGCTCTGCATTGTCAGGCGGACACCAAAACGCTGCAAGCAGTGTCCGCCTCCAGAGCGGAATGGAGACGCAACGGAGCCAAACTGATGCATTCTGAACGGATCCTTATCCAGTCAGAATGCATTGGGGCTGAACTGATCCGTTTTGGACCACTGAGCCCTGAACGGCTCCCACAGGCGGACCCAGTACTGACAGCTGCTGGAGGTGCTCCCAGTCGCAGGGTTCACATTTACACATGTGGTGGTCATGCCCAATCCACCAACCTTTTTGGACTAGGATTCTAGAGACAATAGAAACGATATGTTCTCTGACTGTGACCCCGACTCCAGCCTCAGTGCTATTGAACATCAGACTGCAAGACATTCCCCACAATAAAAGGAAACTCTTCCAATTTATGTGTCCTCCGCGGCAAAATCCCTAATCCCACTAGAACAACAGTCATCACCCACGCTTACACAACGGCTCCACAAAGTCAATCATATAAACCTCATGGAAGAACTCTCAGCCTGGGAGTCTAGATCGCATAATGGATTCCAGAAGACCTGGGCAGGCTGGGTCACATACCGCAATACAACACCTTACATTACAAATCTTTCTGACTCTAACCCGTCCACTTGAAGATTACACCCCACAGAAGCCAACCCCCATCCCACCCCTCTTCTGTACCAGCCCCTCCAGACCCCACGTATTGTTCCCCTTTATTATTTGGCCCAACATAGGAAGGTATGCCCATTTACGCTCGCCCACTTGCTCTACCACCATCACCGTGTGGGCCATAGGATGAAACTCTCACCCACCACATAAACCTCCCAATCTTTAGTTACCTCAAACACTTTATCGTGTATTTACTGTTTATCATTACATAACTATTTACGTTTCGTATGCTTTGACCATTGTGAAATCCGTATACCGTCTTTTCCATGTATAAAAAACAATAAAAAGATACTTGAAAAGGAAAAGGAGACGGCTCAATAGAAAATCCATGGACCTGTCGTAATTCTGTCTTCTGTAGTGAGGAGAGAAGGAACATTGCCGGCCTCTCAGCCTCTCCGTCTCAGTCTCTATTGTGCCCCCTTTACATTATTATGAGTAAGTCCAATGGGAGGCAGCGAGGGCATTGCTGGGGCAGCTATACCTAGGTCCACAGGATGCAAACACTGCAAGGTCAAACCTTCAGGTCTCTTTATTTCCTAATGAAGGGCAGCTAATTAGCATAATTTCCCCATGAAGCATATTCTTCAAGACTCCGTACCGTATTGTTAGTCTCCACAAGGAGAACCCTCCCAAGAACTAAACACCAAAATTACAAGATTGACATCTCAGACACCTTGTCTACTGTCTTAGGCTACGTTCACACTAGCGTTCGGGGCTCCGCTTGTGAGCTCTGTTTGAAGGCTCTCACAAGCGGCCCCCAAACGCATCCGTCCAGCCCTAATGCATTCTGAGTGGACGCGGATCCGCTCAGAATGCATCAGTCTGGCAGCGTTCAGCCTCCGCTCCGCTCAGCAGGCGGACACCTGAACGCTGCTTGCCTGGCCGTGCAGATCCGTCCAGACTTACAATGTAAGTCAACGGGGACGGATCCGTGTGAAGATGACACACTGTGGCTCAATCTTCAAACGGATCCGTCCCCCATTGACTTTACATTGAAAGTCTGGACGGATCCGTCTGAGGCGACTTTCACACTTAGAAATATTTTAACAATATATTGCAGACGGATCCGCTCTGAACGCAAGTGTGAAAGTAGCCTTTGCCACATCCATAATATTAATAATTGTTGCAGAGTATGATTACTGGGTGCAGCAGAGTCAATTCAGATTACACGTTGTGGAGTAACAGGAACTGACCTTATTGGAACATGAGTGCAATACCAGAAGGTCACCTTACATGGAGAATGGCACGGAAATCAGTGAGTTCATCTCAATGTACAGGAAATACAACACATCATAGAAATGCATAGAGACCAAAGTAACAGCGACATCTAGTGTTATAACTATAAACTGCAGTTATCTGGCAACAGACGAAACTGTAAATTGTATCTCCAGCTTTATATATAATCTGCTCAGCTCCTCCTGCTCTATAACACGCTGCCTGCAGATTACATGGTGACAGGTTCTCTGTATATATAATCTGCTCAGCTCCTCCTGCTCTATAACACGCTGCCTGCAGATTACATGGTGACAGGTTCTCTGTATATATAATCTGCTCAGCTCCTCCTGCTCTATAACACGCTGCCTGCAGATTACACGGTGACAGGTTCTCTGTATATATAATCTGCTCAGCTCCTCCTGCTCTATAACATGCTGCCTGCAGATTACATGGTGACAGGTTCTCTTTATATATAATCTGCTCAGCTCCTCCTGCTCTATAACACGCTGCCTGCAGATTACATGGTGACAGGTTCTCTGTATATATAAGCTGCTCAGCTCCTCCTGCTCTATAACACGCTGCCTGCAGATTACATGGTGACAGGTTCTCTGTATATATAATCTGCTCAGCTCCTCCTGCTCTATAACACACTGCCTGCAGATTACATGGTGACAGGTTCTCTGTATATAATCTGCTCAGCTCCTCCTGCTCTATAACACGCTGCCTGCAGATTACATGGTGACAGGTTCTCTGTATATATAATCTGCTCAGCTCCTCCTGCTCTATAACACGCTGCCTGCAGATTACATGGTGACAGGTTCTCTGTATATATAATCTGCTCAGCTCCTCCTGCTCTATAACACACTGCCTGCAGATTACACGGTGACAGGTTCTCTGTATATATAATCTGCTCAGCTCCTCCTGCTCTATAACACGCTGCCTGCAGATTACACAGTGACAGGTTCTCTTTATATATAATCTGCTCAGCTCCTCCTGCTCTATAACACGCTGCCTGCAGATTACACAGTGACAGGTTCTCTGTATATATAATCTGCTCAGCTCCTCCTGCTCTATAACACACTGCCTGCAGATTACATGGTGACAGGTTCTCTGTATATATAATCTGCTCAGCTCCTCCTGCTCTATAACACGCTGCCTGCAGATTACATGGTGACAGGTTCTCTGTATATATAATCTGCTCAGCTCCTCCTGCTCTATAACATGCTGCCTGCAGATTACACGGTGACAGGTTCTCTGTATATATAATCTGCTCAGCTCCTCCTGCTCTATAACACTCTGCCTGCAGATTACATGGTGACAGGTTCTTTGTATATAGAGTCTGCTCAGCTGCTCCTGCTCTATTACACGCTGCCTGCAGATTACACGGTGACAGGTTCTCTGTATATATAATCTGCTCAGCTCCTCCTGCTCTATAACACGCTGCCTGCAGATTACATGGTGACATGTTCTCTGTATATATAATCTGCTCAGCTCCTCCTGCTCTATAACACGCTGCCTGCAGATTACATGGTGACAGGTTCTCTGTATATATAATCTGCTCAGCTCCTCCTGCTCTATAACACGCTGCCTGCAGATTACACGGTGACAGGTTCTCTGTATATATAATCTGCTCAGCTCCTCCTGCTCTATAACACACTGCCTGCAGATTACACGGTGACAGGTTCTCTTTGTATATAATCTGCTCAGCTCCTCCTGCTCTATAACATGCTGCCTGCAGATTACTTGGTGACAGGTTCTCTTTATATATAATCTGCTCAGCTTCCTCTGCTCTATAACACGCTGCCTGCAGATTACATGGTGACAGGTTCTCTGTATATATAATCTGCTCAGCTCCTCCTGCTCTATAACACACTGCCTGCAGATTACTTGGTGACAGGTTCTCTTTATATATAATCTGCTCAGCTTCTCCTGCTCTATAACACGCTGCCTGCAGATTACATGGTGACAGGTTCTCTGTATATATAATCTGCTCAGCTCCTCCTGCTCTATAACACGCTGCCTGCAGATTACACAGTGACAGGTTCTCTGTATATATAATCTGCTCAGCTCCTCCTGCTCTATAACACGCTGTCTGCAGATTACACGGTGACAAGTTCTCTGTATATATAATCTTCTCAGCTCCTCCTGCTCTATAACACACTGCCTGCAGATTACACGGTGACAGGTTCTCTGTATATATAATCTGCTCAGCTCCTCCTGCTCTATAACACACTGCCTGCAGATTACATGGTGACAGGTTCTCTATATATATATAATCTGCTCAGCTCCTCCTGCTCTATTACACGCTGCCTGCAGATTACAAGGTGACAGGTTCTCTGTATATATAATCTGCTCAGCTCCTCCTGCTCTATAACACACTGCCTGCAGATTACTTGGTGACAGGTTCTCTTTATATATAATCTGCTCAGCTTCTCCTGCTCTATAACACGCTGCCTGCAGATTACATGGTGACAGGTTCTCTGTATATATAATCTGCTCAGCTCCTCCTGCTCTATAACACACTGCCTGCAGCTTACACGGTGACAGGTTCTCTGTATATATAATCTTCTCAGCTCCTCCTGCTCTATAACACGCTGCCTGCAGATTACACGGTGACAGGTTCTCTTTATATATAATCTGCTCAGCTCCTCCTGCTCTATAACACACTGTCTGCAGATTACACGTGACAGGTTTTCTTTATATATAATCTGCTCAGCTCCTCCTGCTCTATAACACGCTGCTGCAGATTACACGGTGACAGGTTTCTCTGTATATTAATCTGCTCAGCTCCTCCTGCTCTATAACACACTGCCTGCAGATTACATGGTGACAGGTCTCTGTATATATAATCTGCTCAGCTCTTCCTGCTCTATAACACGCTGCCTGCAGATTACACGGTGACAGGTTTCTCTGTATATATAATCTGCTCAGCTCCTCCTGCTCTATAACACGCTGCCTGCAGATTAACGGTGACAGGTTCTCTGTATATATAATCTGCTCAGCTCCTCCTGCTCTATAACACGCTGCCTGCAGATTACACGGTGACAGGTTCTCTGTATATATAATCTGCTCAGCTCCTCCTGCTCTATAACACGCTGCCTGCAGATTACACGGTGACAGGTTCTCTTTATATATAATCTGCTCAGCTCCTCCTGCTCTATAACACACTGCCTGCAGATTACACGGTGACAGGTTCTCTGTATATATAATCTGCTCAGCTCCTCCTGCTCTATAACACGCTGCCTGCAGATTACACTGGTGACAGGTTCTCTGTATATATAATCTGCTCAGCTCTCCTGCTCTATAACACACTGCCTGCAGATTACACGGTGACAGGTTCTCTGTATATATAATCTGCTCAGCTCCTCCTGCTCTATAACACGCTGCCTGCAGATTACACGGTGACAGGTTCTCTGTATATATAATCTGCTCAGCTCCTCCTGCTCTATAACACGCTGCCTGCAGATTACACTGGTGACAGGTTCTCTGTATATATAATCTGCTCAGCTCCTCCTGCTCTATAACACGCTGCCTGCAGATTACACGGTGACAGGTTCTCTGTATATATAATCTGCTCAGCTCCTCCTGCTCTATAACACACTGCCTGCAGATTACACGGTGACAGGTTCTCTGTATATATAATCTGCTCAGCTCCTCCTGCTCTATAACACGCTGCCTGCAGATTACATGGTGACAGGTTCTCTGTATATATAATCTGCTCAGCTCCTCCTGCTCTATAACACGCTGCCTGCAGATTACACGGTGACAGGTTCTCTGTATATATAATCTGCTCAGCTCCTCCTGCTCTATAACACAGCTGCCTGCAGATTACACGGTGACAGGTTCTCTGTATATATAATCTGCTCAGCTCCTCCTGCTCTATAACACGCTGCCTGCAGATTACACGGTGACAGGTTCTCTTTATATATAATCTGCTCAGCTCCTCCTGCTCTATAACACGCTGCCTGCAGATTACATGGTGACAGGTTCTCTGTATATATAATCTGCTCAGCTCCTCCTGCTCTATAACACGCTGCCTGCAGATTACATGGTGACAGGTTCTCTGTATATATAATCTGCTCAGCTCCTTCTGCTCTATAACAAGCTGCCTGCAGATTACACGGTGACAGGTTCTCTTTATATATAATCTGCTCAGCTCCTCCTGCTCTATAACACGCTGCCTGCAGATTACATGGTGACAGGTTCTCTTTATATATAATCTGCTCAGCTCCTCCTGCTCTATAACACGCTGCCTGCAGATTACATGGTGACAGGTTCTCTTTATATATAATCTGCTCAGCTCCTTCTGCTCTATAACATGCTGCCTGCAGATTACATGGTGACAGGTTCTCTGTATATATAATCTGCTCAGCTCCTCCTGCTCTATAACACGCTGCCTGCAGATTACACGGTGACAGGTTCTCTTTATATATACTCTGCTCAGCTCCTCCTGCTCTATAACACGCTGCCTGCAGATTACATGGTGACAGGTTCTCTTTATATATAATCTTCTCAGCTCCTCCTGCTCTATAACACGCTGCCTGCAGATTACACGGTGACAGGTTCTCTTTATATATAATCTGCTCAGCTCCTCCTGCTCTATAACACACTGTCTGCAGATTACACGATGACAGGTTTTCTTTATATATAATCTGCTCAGCTCCTCCTGCTCTATAACACGCTGCCTGCAGATTACACGGTGACAGGTTCTCTGTATATATAATCTGCTCAGCTCCTCCTGCTCTATAACACACTGCCTGCAGATTACACGGTGACAGGTTCTCTGTATATATAATCTGCTCAGCTCCTCCTGCTCTATAACACACTGCCTGCAGATTACACTGTGACAGGTTCTCTGTATATATAATCTGCTCAGCTCCTCCTGCTCTATAACACGCTGCCTGAAGATTACACGGTGACAGGTTCTCTTTATATATACTCTGCTCAGCTCCTCCTGCTCTATAACACACTGCCTGCAGATTACACGGTGACAGGTTCTCTGTATATATACTCTGCTCAGATCCTCCTGCTCTATAACACACTGCCTGCAGATTACACGGTGACAGGTTCTCTGTATATATAATCTGCTCAGCTCCTCCTGCTCTATAACACGCTGCCTGCAGATTACACGGTGACAGGTTCTCTGTATATATAATCTGCTCAGCTCCTCCTGCTTTATAACATGCTGCCTGCAGATCACATGGTGACAGGTTCTCTGTATATATAATCTGCTCAGCTCCTCCTGCTCTATAACACGCTGCCTGCAGATTACACGGTGACAGGTTCTCTGTATATATAATCTGCTCAGCTCCTCCTGCTCTATAACACGCTGCCTGCAGATTACACGGTGACAGGTTCTCTTTATATATAATCTGCTCAGCTCCTCCTGCTCTATAACACACTGCCTGCAGATTACACGGTGACAGGTTCTCTGTATATATAATCTGCTCAGCTCCTTCTGCTCTATAACAAGCTGCCTGCAGATTACACGGTGACAGGTTCTCTTTATATATAATCTGCTCAGCTCCTCCTGCTCTATAACACGCTGCCTGCAGATTACATGGTGACAGGTTCTCTGTATATATAATCTGCTCAGCTCCTCCTGCTCTATAACACGCTGCCTGCAGATTACATGGTGACAGGTTCTCTGTATATATAATCTGCTCAGCTCCTTCTGCTCTATAACAAGCTGCCTGCAGATTACACGGTGACAGGTTCTCTTTATATATAATCTGCTCAGCTCCTCCTGCTCTATAACACGCTGCCTGCAGATTACACGGTGACAGGTTCTCTTTATATATAATCTGCTCAGCTCCTCCTGCTCTATAACACGCTGCCTGCAGATTACATGGTGACAGGTTCTCTGTATATATAATCTGCTCAGCTCCTCCTGCTCTATAACACGCTGCCTGCAGATTACATGGTGACAGGTTCTCTTTATATATAATCTGCTCAGCTCCTTCTGCTCTATAACATGCTGCCTGCAGATTACACAGTGACAGGTTCTCTGTATATCTAATCTGCTCAGCTCCTCCTGCTCTATAACACGCTGCCTGCAGATTACACGGTGACTGGTTCTCTGTATATCTAATCTGCTCAGCTCCTCCTGCTCTATAACACGCTGCCTGCAGCTTACACGGTGACAGGTTCTCTGTATATATAATCTGCTCAGCTCCTCCTGCTCTATAACACGCTGCCTGCAGATTACACGGTGACAGGTTCTCTGTATATATAATCTGCTCAGCTCCTCCTGCTCTATAACACGCTGCCTGCAGATTACACGGTGACAGGTTCTCTGTATATATAATCTGCTCAGCTCCTCCTGCTCTATAACACGCTGCCTGCAGATTACACGGTGACAGGTTCTCTGTATATATAATCTGCTCAGCTCCTCCTGCTCTATAACACGCTGCCTGCAGATTACATGGTGACAGGTTCTCTGTATATATAATCTGCTCAGCTCCTCCTGCTCTATAACACGCTGCCTGCAGATTACACGGTGACAGGTTCTCTGTATATATAATCTTCTCAGCTCCTCCTGCTCTAAAACACGCTGCCTGCAGATTACATGGTGACAGGTTCTCTGTATATCTAATCTGCTCAGCTCCTCCTGCTCTATAACACGCTGCCTGCAGATTACATGGTGACAGGTTCTCTGTATATATAATCTGCTCAGCTCCTCCTGCTCTATAACACACTGCCTGCAGATTACATGGTGACAGGTTCTCTGTATATATAATCTGCTCAGCTCCTCCTGCTCTATAACACGCTGCCTGTAGATTACATGGTGACAGGTTCTCTGTATATATAATCTGCTCAGCTCCTCCTGCTCTATAACACGCTGCCTGCCTGTAACTGGTTAATGCAGTGATTCAGGTTAAAGTGAAAGTGTCTGCGATTCCTGGAAATGAGGTGATACAGTGAATGGGGGGAGGGGAGTTCTGCGCTCAGCTGGCCTGGGTTTATGTAGCAGAGCTGTGTTTGTACAATGTGCTGCACCCCTCAAGGCTGGGTCGCTGCTCTGCCCTGTCAGGAGCTGGCAGTATAGTCCTCCTCTCGTCCTCTTGGATACACATTAGTAGAAATAGTCAGTCGGCCTCTGGAAGAAGGTGGTGATGCTCGTATGCTGGGTGTACGTTCAAAAGTCCTCAAAAGATGGACTGTAAAATCCCACCCCAACTCTGCTAAGCCACGCCTCCGATCTGGTAAGGCCACTCCCCCTCCCACTCTGCAGCCGACGGGGATTTAAAAAATTAAGGTAAAAGGACCGGTAGGTCAGCTGCAGGGTGGGGGAGGGTGAGTTTCCTGCAGCTCACGCTCAGACAGCACAGTGCTGCTACTGTTCTAATGGATGTCCCTGCGTCTGTCCAGGCCCTGCGCCGGGCGGAGGACAGGGAGTCTGAAAGCCGGACTGTCCGGCCTAAAACCGCCCCTCTGGCCACCCTAGAAGTGCGCGCCCGTACATCCCTGCAGAAGAAGTGATCAGCACTCGCTCTGTGACCCTAATAAATCCGGACTTTATTGCCATAAAAAGACAAATGTGACGCATTTCAGCAAAATGATGATTGTTTAATAAATCACGTCACATTTGCCTGAGTTCTGTTTATGGTAATAATCAGGATTCTTAGCGTCAAAGAGCGAGTGCTGATCACTGATGATGAAGCCGTAATAAGGTGCAGGGTGCACTGAGATCGAGAGCATGTGATGTGCTGGGGTGTGAATACTTTATACAAGCACCATGTGTGATGTGCTGGGGTGTGAATACTTTATACAAGCACCATGTGTGATGTGCTGGGGTGTGAATACTTTATACAAGCACCATGTGTGATGTGCTGGGGTGTGAATACTTTATACAAGCACCATGTGTGATGTGCTGGGGTGTGAATACTTTATACAAGCACCATGTGTGATGTGCTGGGGTGTGAATACTTTATACAAGCACCATGTGTGATGTGCTGGGGTGTGAATACTTTATACAAGCACCATGTGTGATGTGCTGGGGTGTGAATACTTTATACAAGCACCATGTGTGATGTGCTGGGGTGTGAATACTTTATACAAGCACCATGTGTGATGTGCTGGGGTGTGAATACTTTATACAAGCACCATGTGTGATGTGCTGGGGTGTGAATACTTTATACAAGCACCATGTGTGATGTGCTGGGTGTGAATACTTTATACAAGCACCATGTGTGATGTGCTGGGGTGTGAATACTTTATACAAGCACCATGTGTGATGTGCTGGGGTGTGAATACTTTATACAAGCACCATGTGTGATGTCCTGGGGTGTGAGTACTTTGTACCTACACCATGTATGATGTTGGGTAGAGAGTTCCAGAGTAGGGGAGAGGCACAGGAGAAATCTTCCTGGATCATGAGGCATCCGGTGCCTCTCACTCCCCCCCCTCCAGATTACGTACAGAGGGAGGAATCTGCAGAGTGAAAGTGAAAGAGACACAAGAAAGTGAAAGAGACACCTCACACTCATCTACGTAAGAGAGAGGCGAGAGCGCAGGGATCAGAGGGAGACCCTAAGCAGCAGAGAAGGGGGCAACAGCTGGGGAAAGACCCCTCCAGACATAGAGCAGGTCACATGGATACAGCGCCACCTGCAGGTCACATGGATACAGCGCCAACTGCAGGTCACATGGATACAGCGCCACCTGCAGGTAACACGGATACAGCGCCACCTGCAGGTCACACGGATACAGCGCTATCTGCCGGTCACACGGATACAGCGCCATCTGCAGGTCACATGAATACAGCGCCACCTGCAGGTAACACGGATACAGCGCCACCTGCAGGTCACACAGATACAGCGCCACCTGCAGGTCACATGGATACAGCGCCACCTGCAGGTCACATGGATACAGCGCCACCTGCAGGTCACATGGATACAGAGCTATCTGCAGGTCACATGGATACAGCGCCACCTGCAGGTCACGTGGATACAGCGCCACCTGCAGGTCACGTGGATACAGCGCTACCTGCAGGTCACGTGGATACAGCGCCACCTGCAGGTCACGTGGATACAGCGCTACCTGCTGGTCACGTGGATACAGCGCTATCTGCAGGTCACATGGATACAGCGCCATCTGCTGGTCACATGGATACAGCGCCACCTACAGGTCACATGGATACAGCGCCCATCTAGGTCACATGGATACAGCGCCACCTACAGGTCACATGGATACAGCGCTATCTGCAGGTCACATGGATACACCGCCATCTGCAGGTCACGTGGATACAGCGCTATCTGCAGGTCACGTGGATACAGTGCCATCTACAGGTCACATGGATACAGCGCTATCTGCAGGTCACATGGATACAGCGCCACCTACAGGTCACATGGATACAGCGCTATCTGCAGGTCACATGGATACACCGCCACCTGCAGGTCACGTGGATACAGCGCCACCTGCAGGTCACGTGGATACAGCGCTACCTGCTGGTCACATGGATACAGCGCCATCTGCTGGTCACATGGATACAGCGCCACCTACAGGTCACATGGATACAGCGCTATCTGCAGGTCACATGGATACACCGCCATCTGCAGGTCACGTGGATACAGCGCTATCTGCAGGTCACGTGGATACAGTGCCATCTACAGGTCACATGGATACAGCGCTATCTGCAGGTCACATGGATACAGCGCCACCTACAGGTCACATGGATACAGCGCTATCTGCAGGTCACATGGATACACCGCCACCTGCAGGTCACGTGGATACAGCGCCACCTGCAGGTCACGTGGATACAGCGCTATCTGCAGGTCACATGGATACAGCGCCATCTGCTGGTCACATGGATACAGCGCCACCTACAGGTCACATGGATACACCGCCATCTACAGGTCACATGGATACAGCGCCACCTACAGGTCACATGGATACAGCGCTATCTGCAGGTCACATGGATACACCGCCATCTGCAGGTCACGTGGATACAGCGCTATCTGCAGGTCACGTGGATACAGTGCCATCTACAGGTCACATGGATACAGCGCTATCTGCAGGTCACATGGATACAGCGCTATCTGCAGGTCACGTGGATACAGCGCCACCTGCAGGTCACGTGGATACAGCGCTATCTGCAGGTCACATGGATACAGCGCTATCTGCAGGTCACATGGATACAGCGCCACCTGCAGGTCACGTGGATACAGCGCCACCTGCAGGTCACGTGGATACAGCGATATCTGCAGATCACGTATATACAGCGCCACCTGCAGGTCATGTGGATACAGCGCCACCTACAGGTCACGTGGATACAGCGCCACCTGCAGGTCACGTGGATACAGCGCTATCTGCAGATCACGTATATACAGCGCCACCTGCAGGTCACGTGGATACAGCGCTATCTGCAGATCACGTATATACAGCGCCACCTGCAGGTCACGTGGATACAGCGCCACCTGCAGGTCACGTGGATACAGCGCCAGAGGATGGGACAGAGGAGAATGATGAAGACTGGGTGATACCTGACCAGGACTCATCACCCGCTGCTGGAGGAGGGTAAGTAGCCCCCAGCCATCTCCTGGGATTCTTCTCTTCCTCACATTTCACTGAACTCTGGGAAATCGGTGTCATTTCTATTTCTCTCCAGACATTGTGATTTCCCGGAGATCATTTATAGGACAGTTAGGAGAAAACGGAAGCAACTGGGCCCCAGCGGAAAATACTAAAGAAGGGAGACTCCATTATTAGGGGAACAGATAGGGCGATCTGTCACCGGGATCGCCGAACGCTGTGCTGTCTTCCTGGCGCTAGAGTTCGACACATGGCGGATCGGGTGACAGATTACTGGAGGGGCTGGAGAAGATCCAGCGGTCATGGTCCATATCGGAACCAATGACAAAGTTAGGGGTAGGTGGAGAGTCCTTAAAAATTATTTCAGGGATTTAGGTCACAAGCTCAGGGCAAGGACCTCAGAGGTAGTGTTTTCCGAAATACTGCCGGTACCACGGGCCACACAAGTAAGGCAGCGGGAGATTAACAAGTGGCTCAAGAACTGGGGCAGGAAGGAGGGGTTTGGGTTCCTGGAGAACTGGGCGACTTCTCTGTACAGGCTCCATCGTAGGGACGGGCTGCACCTCAATGGGGAAGGGGCAGCTGTGCTGGGGAGAAGATGGCTAGAAGGTTGGAGGAGGGTTTAAAGGGGTTGTCTAGGGTCAGAGCTGAACCCGGACATACCCACACTTTCACCCCGGCAGCCCTCCTGAGGCTAGTATTGGGGTATGTCATGCTCCCATGCGTTCCCTTGCCCTGTGCTGGATCGCGCAGGACAAGGGCTCTTCTATTTACAATCACACACTGCCGGGCGGAAGCTTGAGCCCAGCAGTGTGTTCGGTGACGTCACCGGCTCTGATGGGCCAGCTTTAGCAATGCCCTAACTGTTTTACAGGCTAGGGCAGCGCTAAAGTCCGCCCATCAGTGTTGGTGATGTCACCGGGCTCACTGCTGGGCGGAAGCTTCTGTCTGGCAGCCCGAAGGAAAGTCCGCTACGTCACCGGATCTCCTGAAAATGACTTTGCCCTGCGCGATTCAGCTCAGGGCAAAGGAGAGCATCGGAGCATAAACTGTCAGGGGGGCTGCCGGGGTGAAAATGGACAACCCCTTAAAGGGAACCTGTCACCCAAAAATCGCCTATTAAGCTGTTTACAGTACCTTATAGTGCTGTATAGTCGTTTCCTGATGCACTTTTTGTTAGTTTTGCAGCATGTATGCTCAGTCAGAAATCGATGTTATATTCAGCTGCTGCCCCGTGCTTCAAGTCAGGCTTGAAGTCACGGGGGCAGCGGCCTCGGCGTCTTACATGGCCCTCTCCCCGCCCCCTGCCTCTGTGACTGACAGCCGAAATCCGATTCCGGGACCGCGCTCAACGGCCGCATGCGCAGTAAAGGGCGGCAGGAGCGCGGTCCCGGCTGCCGCGCGTACTACGCGCCGTCTTACTTTCGCCGCACTGCGCATGCGCCCGACATCCTGTATCAAACGCGCCCGCGCCCGGCATCTGGGCGCGGGCGCGTTTGATACAGGATGTCGGGCGCATGCGCAGTGCGGCGAAAGTAAGACGGCGCGTAGTACGCGCGGCAGCCGGGACCGCGCTCCTGCCGCCCTTTACTGCGCATGCGGCCGTTGAGCGCGGTCCCGGAATCGGATTTCGGCTGTCAGTCACAGAGGCAGGGGGCGGGGAGAGGGCCATGTAAGACGCCGAGGCCGCTGCCCCCGTGACTTCGTTTCCTGACTTGAAGCACGGGGCAGCAGCTGAATATAACATCGATTTCTGACTGAGCATACATGCTGCAAAACTAACAAAAAGTGCATCAGGAAACGACTATACAGCACTATAAGGTACTGTAAACAGCTTAATAGGCGATTTTTGGGTGACAGGTTCCCTTTAAAACTAGGGACTGGGGAGGGTAATTATGTTAAATGAAGGGAAGATAGAGACCGGGGGAGGTAGTGGGACTGGGGGAGGAATGTAAGGAGCGACTAGAACAGCTCAGAAGGAAAGGTGTAGAGTAAAAAATATACATAAACCTCTTACATGTATGTATACTAATGCCAGAAGCCGGACTAATAAACCGGGGAACTGGAATTAGTGATGTGTGAGGAGGACTATGACATAGTGGGAATAACTGAGACACGGCTGGATGATGGCTATGACAGTGGGAATAACTGAGATACAGCTGGATGATAGCTATGACAGTGGGAATAACTGAGACACGGCTGGATGATAGCTATGACAGTGGGAATAACTGAGACACGGCTGGATGATAGCTATGACAGTGGGAATAACTGAGACACGGCTGGATGATAGCTATGACAGTGGGAATAACTGAGACACGGCTGGATGATAGCTATGACAGTGGGAATAACTGAGACACGGCTGGATGATAGCTATGACAGTGGGAATAACTGAGACACGGCTGGATGATAGCTATGACAGTGGGAATAACTGAGACACGGCTGGATGATAGCTATGACAGTGGGAATAACTGAGACACGGCTGGATGATAGCTATGACAGTGGGAATAACTGAGACACGGCTGGATGATAGTTATTGCAGCGATCGGACACGCAGGGAAAAAACACGTGAGGCTCACGGTGGGCCGATGGGGGCAGTAGTTGTTCGTACTCACGGTTAGCAGATGCCTCCCTGGGCCGGCGTGCAGTGATGAGGAAGACGGCATGAAATCCTCCGGGGCACGCTCCGTTACAGGGAACACCAGCCAAATGGAAGTTGAGGTGCCCTTGATGGTAATGGGTGTAAGGTGATTTGGTGGCTGGGCCCTTGGTTCGTGACGCCAGCACTGTAAGGTGCAAATGTTGAGAGTAGTAGTAGTAAAAATGAGGAGTCGTTTCTTGTAAACCAGTTGAACATTTACTGACAATCAATAGTCTCCGGACAGTTGTACAGATCATCAATGGAAAGCGTTCTGTATGGCACAAATAATAATAAGTTCTCGTGTACGCCGATTATCAGGTAATGGCAGTTGTCAATGGAGGGATTCTTCTACTGCTGACACTCTACAGGCCAGGATCCCGGTGGTAATCCTAGGTCCACTCTACAGCATCTGGTACTAAGTATGCGGATATGTCTGGTTACTATGAGCTATCCTTTCAGGGCGATCTCCCTTGTGGCAGGCAAACTCTTCTGCTTCATTATTTGTAGGATACGCTTCTAAATAGGTTTTTCCACTATGACCCGGAAGGACAATTCTGCGCACTAATTGTCGAGTTGTGTCCTGGCACTCGGAGAGTTGTTCTCAGGCACTGGTGCTGATGAGGTCCATGACCAGGTTCAGCCGTTACCCTCGCTAGGCTCTCCGCATCTTTGTACATAGACTCACTGCCTCGTGCTTGGTTGCTGGGGTTGTCTTCTCCAGACTGGATCAGGGTCCAGAGGAAAGGAAGACAGCTACATGGTGATTAAGGGTACTTCACACGTCCGTGTGTGTTTTGCGGATCCATGGATCCGCGGATCCGCAAAACACGGACACAGCAATGTGCGTTCCGCATTTTGCAGACTGCACATCACCGGCACTAATAGAATATGCCTATTCTTGTTTGCAATTGCCGACAAGAATAGGACATGTTATATTTTTTTGGGGAACAGAAATGCGGACCCGGAAGTGCGAGTTTACATTTCCGGAGCCGGGCCGCACATCATGCGGCCCCATAGAGATGAATGGGTACGCAATTCCGTTCCGCAAAATGCAGAACAGAATTGCTGACGTGTGAATGGGGCCTTAGGCCTGTTTCTCTCCTCCATGAACTTGCTTCTCCTCTCTCACTCTGACTCTAACATAATCTCCTGTAAGCTAGACACACCCCACTATATATACTACGTGGCACCAGCACCACCTAGGGGCGAGTGGGTGTAATGACATTGCCAGCCAGATAATAGGAAATACCATACATTGCAAATAATCACATATATATATTCAGATATTCAGATGTCCCATTTACACACTGATGTGGGACGCTGCACTATGACTGGGCGGTTAATGTACAGGGTTACAGTCTGTTTAGAAAGGATCATCTAAACCGGAGAGGGGGAGGGGGGGGGGTTATTCCTTTATGTAAAGTCCTGTCTAAAGCCCACACTCCGGGAAGATATAAGTGAGGGACACGGACATGTGGAGTCTCTGTGGGGAGAGATACATGGAGCTAAAAACAGTAATAAATTACTAATAGGAGTTTACTATAAACCGCCTAATATACCAGCGTCCACAGAAAACCTACTACTAAACGAGATAGACGAGGCGGCAAATCATAATGAGGTGGTTATTATGGGGGACTTCAACTACCCAGATATAGACTGGGAAACTGAAACTTGTATATCTCATAAGGGAAACAGGTTCTTGGCAATAACCAAAGACAATTACTAGTGTTGATCGAGCACCATAGTGCTCAGGTGCTCGGGGTCTCGGGCCGAACACATCGGGATGCTCGGGGGCTCGGTATAATGGAAGTCAATGGGAGAACCCGAGCATTAAACCAGGCGCCCCCTGCTCTGAAGAGGGGAGGGTGTCTGGTCCATAGGAAAAGGAATGGAAACACGACTGAAATGGTTCGGGAACAGCATGGGGAGGACGTCTGGATGCATCTCGGACTCCCAGGTCGCTGCTGGGAACCATGTTGTCCGAGTAGTGCGCCACTTTTACAGACTGAGAAAAATGCGCACAAAACCAAAGATAAAATCGCTTTAGAGAAAAAAAAATTAGGAAATGGAAACATTCCTTCCTGTATATTTACTTGTATATAAAGTGCAAGCGCTGCCAAATATTACAAGGAAGAGGCTCCGATACAACCTGTATATCACATAAAGAAGGGAATCATACACAGCCATGAAAAATTATGATTGATGGCCTGCTGGTGACCCTCAAAAACTATTGGAGCAAGGGCCTGCTGGTGACCCTCAAAAACTAATTTTGCGTCCATCAGTTGCTGCCTCCGAGCTGGGTTCAACGGCTGGGGGCAAGATGGTGACGCAGGTGTTCCAGTGTTATGAAGTTATTGGGGCTTCTAGGACCTCCCTCGTCATTGGTTAATTTATGTTATATATTTTGTATTTATTCAATAAACGGCTGCTGTGGCCGATTAAATCCAAGCAGTGGTGTGTTTATTTCTATGGGTTTGGGGGGAGGGGTTGGGAGTAAGGTGATGGGTAATATAGTGGGACTGAACAAATAGCCAATGCCCTCTTCATGAGCGTTCCTCCCGGAGCCTGTCCACATCGCAGCTCCCAGCCTGACCTGCAAGTGCTGACTGGGGTCACATAGCATTATACTGATTTATGATGCAATGTAACCCTTACAGTTCTGGAATGTGTTGGATAACACTGACATAATGCCACGAGCAGCAATAAATACACACTCAGACAAAACACTGGCGGCAGGGCAGGCCAGCACCTCCAAGGCGTAGAGCGCCAGTTCGTGCCGTGTGTTTACCTTGGACACCCAGTAGTTGTAAGGCACAGTGGGATCATTGAGGACGCTGACACGGTCTGCTATGTACTCACCACCTTCACCATCTTCCAAATTTTTTTTTGCAATTTTTCAACAAGGATCTTCTGGTATTGCACCATTTTGCTCATCCTCATCGAAGTTCTCTTTGTAGCCGGGGTCGAGAAGGGTGAACAACCAGTAATCTGTGTTGTCTAAAATGCGTATAACGCGCAGGTTGCTGGAAAGGCAGCCTAACATGATGTCAGTAATGTGTGCCAGAGTCCCAACAGGCAAGACGTCAATGTCGTCATCAGGAGGATCACTCCCAATCTCCTCATCCTCTTCTGCCCACCCACGCAGAACAGATGGAATTAAACTTCCATGGGTACTACCCTCTGTAGCAAAGGCAACCATCTCCTGCTCCTCTTCCTCTTAATCGTCAAATTCGTGCTGCGAAGACGCACTGAGGGTGGTCTGGCTATCACCCTGTGTAATGTCTTCCCCCATTTCCACCTCTTCCACAAGCAAAGCGTCCGCCTTAATTGTAAGCAGTGGGAGTTTGAGTAGACACAGAAGTGGGATGGTTACGCTGATAATAGCGTTATCACCGCTCACCATCTGTGTTGATTCCTCAAAGTTTCTTAAAACCTCACAGAGGTCAGACATCCATGCCCACTCCTCACTTGTGAATAGCGGAAGCTGACTGGAAAGGCGACAGCCATGTTGCAGCTGGTATTCCACTACTGCCCTCTGCTGCTCACAAAGCCTGGCCAACATGTGGAACGTGGAGTTCCAGCGCGTGCTCACGTCGCAAAACAGCTGGTGAGCTAGTAATTTCCAGCACTGCTGCAGCGTAGCCAGACCGGCTGAAGCTGTCGATGACTTGCGGAATTGTGCACACATGCGGCGCACCTTCATCAGTAGCTCAGGCAAATTGGGGTAGGTTTTGAGAAACTGCTGAACCACTACGTTTAAGACGTGGGCTAGGCATGGGATGTGTGTCAGGTTGCCAAGCTCCAAATCCACCATCAAGTTACGGCCATTATGACACACAACCATGCCTGGTTCTAGGTTGAGTGGCGAGAGCCACAGCTCAGTCTGGTCCCTTATCCCCTGCCACAGCTCTACGGCGGTGTGCTGTTTGTCCCCTAAGCAGATCAGCTTCAGCACGGCCTGTTGCCGCTTCCCCACTGCAGTGCTACACTGCTTCCAGCTACCGACTGATGACTGACTGGCGCTGCACGCGGATAATTCAGAGGTGGAAGTGGGGGAGGAGGCGGAGAAGGAGAAGTGAGGGTTGGAGCCACTACCGTAGGTGCTGGCGGAAACCCTGATCGACGTAGGGCCTGCAATCCTTGGCATTGGTAGCACCTGTGCCATCCTAGGGTACGACTCGCTCCCGGCCTCCACAACGTTCACCCAGTGTGCTGTCAGGGAAATGTAGCGTCCCTGGCCAAATGCTCTTGTCCTTGTGTCCGTGGTTAAGTTGACCTTCCCAATAACTGCGTTGGTCAGGGCACGGGTGATGTTACGGGACACATGTTGGTGTAAGGCAGGCACAGCACACCTTGAAAAATAGTGGCGGCTGGGGACTGCGTAACGCGGGATGGCTGCCGACATGAGGCTGCAGCAGGCCTCAGTATCCACAAGCCTAAATGACAACATTTCCAGGGTCAGTAATTTGGGAAGCTGCACATTTAGTGATATGGCCTGTGGGTGGGTATTCGCACTTGCGTTCAAATGCCTGGGGTAAGGACATTTGTACGCTGCGCTGGGGACACAGAAGTGGATGTGCTAACTGATGGTGCTGCGAAGGTCCAGGGTGAGAGGCATCTGGGCCTGCACCTTTGACAGGGGATTGGCCAGCACATAACATAGGGGAAGAGGAGGCAGTGGTCTGACCCGCAGACACAGATGGTGGACCCAGGCGTTCGGCCCACCTATTACGGTGCTTTGATGCCATGTGGCGGATCATGCTGGTGGTGGTGAGGTTGCTAGTGTTCATGCCCCTGCTCATTTTTGTATGGCCCAGGTTGCAAATTACAATTCTTTTGCCGTCTGCACTTTCCTCAAAAAAGCGCCAGACTGCTGAATACCTACACCTTGGCAAGGGAGATTGCCGCAAGGGGGTGCTCCGGGGGAACAGTTGCGGGCCTGTTTGGTGTGGCCCACCTTCTCCCTTTTGGCACCCCACTGCCTCTTCCATCCTGTTGCGGTGCTGCAGATCCCTCCCCCTCTGTACTGCTGTCCTCGCTCGGCTTTCCACCTTCCCAGGTTGGGTCAGTGACCTCATCGTCCACCACCTCCTCTTCCACTTCCTCACTCTGATCATCCTCCTGACTTGTTGACCTAACCACTACCTCAATGATTGACAACTGTGTCTCTTCCTCTTCCTGAACCTCTTGAGACAGTAATTGCCATTGACTTATTGGCAACTGTGTCTCATCATGATCCACCTCATTAAACACTAATTGCAGTTCCCCACCGTCATCTTCTTGTGACTGTGGATGCTCAAGAGTTTGGGAATCAGGGCACAAGATCTCCTCATTTCCCTCTTTAAGTGTGCTTGGCAGGAGGGCCAAATCAAAGAATGGCGCTGAAAAGAGCTCCTCGGAATATCCGAGTGTGGGATCACTTGTTTGACCAGACTCTCCATGGTGGGAGGAAGGAGGATCAGGGTGAGGATTCTGTTGACCAGACTCTTGGCTACTGAGACTGGACTTTGTAGAAGACAGGGTGGTGCTTAACCCAGTGGAAGCATTATCTGCTGCAATCCAACTGACCACCTGGTCGCACTGGTCTGACTTCAAGAGTTTTGTCCTGCGCCGCCCCCTGTTAACTGGGACATGAAGCTAGGTATCGTGGATAGTGTTTATTGTGCTCTGGCAGCAGGCACAGTTTCACCGCGCCCAGGGCCACGGCCTCTGCGTGCACCATCAGCAGCGCGGCCACTTCCCCGTCCCTTAGTGCTCACCTTCTGCATATTAAATGTTCTATATGATTGAAACTCAGACGTACAGTAGCGCAGGATTTGTAAGTGTATGCACAAATTTTTTTAAAAGGTATTTGGGATGTGGAAACGTCACACAGGAGATATCCCGCAGATAATGTCAATGCTGTCACCAGCGGCTAATGAAAAATTACAGGGAATGTCCCAGGTATTTGGGATGAGGAAACGTTATACAGGAGAGGTACCACCGGTAATGTCACTGTCCGCAGCGTCTACGTAAAAAAGTACACTGGATGTCACAGATTTTTTTTACCGCACACGTTGCACTGCAGATGTGGCCCTGGTAATGTCACTGTCAGAAGCAGACACCGTCTATTGACAAAGTACACTGGATGTAACAGATATTTTTGGGATGCGCCAGGGGCGTTGCTAGGGTCTCAAAAGATCCGGGGCCCAAGCACCAATGCATATGGCCCAATTCTCTAAGTTGAACAACCGCATCTCCCCCCTGCAAACACGAGCACTGAAGACTCGCTATACAGCAGCACATACAGTACCGCTCACATCCGGTGCCTCCAGGTGACGTCTCCTCTGATGTAGATCTTCTCTGCCATCATCTTCAGACACTTCTCTCAGCCGCCTCGTCTCTGCAGAGTGTGACACACGGTGTTCTGCTTCGCGTTATTGAACTGTTGTATAACACTAGTCAGACAGCTTAACAATAATTCAGAAGTCAAGAAACGTGAGACGTCAGATCTGTCTGTGTTCTCTTTTCTGAATAACTTTGTAAAACTACAACATGAGCATAAACAAAACATATGTGTCAGTATGCAGTACGCAGCCCTGCAGGGTATAGCGATGTGAGGTCACGGTTACTTAGGCAAACGAGGGTTGCTATGGGTTACTCACAGTTTGTAGGAAGACCCTGGGCAGGCGTACAGCAGTGATGGAGAGGCTGGCACAGGGGTCCTCTGGGGCACTCTCTGTATTCAGGGACCAGGCCTGATGATGGGTGAGATGCCCTGGATGTTGCAGGTGTTTAATGTGCCGGGGGCAAGGTCCTTTTAAGGTTCGTGACGCCAGTGCCTGTAACGGTGGCACACCGGTTGAAGATAGTGGTAGGAGTAATAAGTGAGGAACACGTTATTGTGGTGAACCAAACTTTCTTTTACTGGAAACAGTTAAACTTTATACAGTTTGAATTCAGTTCCACTTTGCAGCAGTAATCAATAGCAGGCTTTACATCAATGGCAGGTAATGTTCTTTGCAAGATACTCAGAGGGTAAAAGCAACACTCACAGACCAGGCTGCACTATTCCTCAGAACTCCTGGCTGTCTGTATCCCAAGGCCCGTATGCCCTAATGCTGGCTTTTATCCTTGGTAGCAATCTTCCTCAGGTATATATCCCTTGCTTTATGTAAATGATACTTCTGCCCTTCAGCTTACTCGACTAGCTGGAACACTGGCTCTGCTCTGCTCTGGTTAGGAACTGCAGGTTTCTTCCAGAAGGCAAACTCTTCTCTTGGGGTGAATCTTCTGAGCTAACAGGGGCTCAATATCCTCAGGCAGGCTGATCTTCACACTCACTAGCCTCCTGGTATCAACTAGAAGCCTGGGCTATCTAGCTGCATGTCAGGATGTGGCCCTTAGCTTCTCTCTGGCTAAGGTGCACACTTCCTTCTGTATCTCCACAGACTCCTGACTACACAGACTAACCCCTCCCTGTCTGGGTCTGAATATATATACTAGGGGTTCCCTAGCTCCCTCTAGTGTCTAAGATGTTGAACTACTCCCTAATAGGCCTGCTGCACATATCACAGGGAAAATACACATAAAATACATATTAAAATGCATTAAAATATACTGTGAAATACACTGCCACTGTCCCACAGGAGGTGGAGAACAACGTGGCCCAATTGACCCTTGTGTAGTGCCCACATTTACCTAGTGGGACACTACAAGTACATTAAACATAATACATCAGCCTCACTCCATCAGTGAGAGTACTCACAGACAATTTCATCATAAGTCCAGGAATAGATCAAGAGCTCCTCTGCATGCAGCCTGCTAGATCCAGGAGCAGTCATGAAATGGAGGAAATACAGTTCCAGGTTAAAGGTTACTTCCTGGATGGCAGCAACGTCAAACATAACATATTTCAGTATAATCTTTACAGCACATTACATACATGCATTATGCACAAAATGGGCAGAACACTCCCTGTCTGGCCTAATTTATTATGTCACTACCTAAATAAGTACTGCTATGCAGAAAAAACATATAAACAGGAATGGAATCCTAGCTAATCTGAAACTAAAACTATAATGTCAGTTATATAGGTCTAAGATAAATTTTGGAAGTCCCATTCTTCGCAATCTTGACCTCCACCTTCCTAACATTGCCATCCCTGCTTGGAAGAGCATTGACAATAAGTCCTACAAGCCACTCGTTCCTGCTCTCTTGGCTGTCTTTCAACAGAACAACATCACCCACTTTTACATTTGGGCGAGCCTCAGTCCATTTCCTACGGCGTTGCAGATTTGACAGACACTCCCTCTTCAATCTTTTCCAAAAGGTGTCTGCCAAGCATTGTACTTGCTTCCATTGTTTCGCATGAACTTGTGCTGTACTTGTGGTTCCGGATGGAGCAGACAAAGAGTTCACCTTTTGAGTCAACAACATTGCTGGGGTAAGGACCATAGGTGTATCTGGGTCTGAGGACATAGGAACTATAGGCCTGGCATTCATAATAGCTGTAACCTCTGCCATAAAGGTACTTAAAGTCTCATGGGTCCAGTGAGCAGTTTTAGTTTGTAGCAACATAGCATCCAAAATTCGCATGGCAATACCTATAAGTCTTTCCCAGACACCACCCAGACCCATGTACATCCTCTGTCTTGGAGAAAGTCTTGCAATTGTGATTCGCTGGCACAAATGTTAAGTTCCTTGCAGGCTCCTACAAAGTTTGTTCCTCTGTCAGAACGGAGCAGTTTTGCTGGGCCACGAATTGAGAAGAATCTCCTCAAGGCATTAATAAAGCTTGATGTTGACATGGTTTCAAGTAGCTCTATGTGTACAGCTCGGGTAGACAAACAAGTGAAAAGGACTGCCCATCGTTTACTGTCTGCGCTGCCTCCTCTAGTGCGACGGGTTAAAACAGACCACGGACCAAATACATCTAAGCCCACATTGGTGAAAGGTGGTTGAGCAATTACTCTGTCCTCTGGTAGCTCTGCCATCTTTTGACTTTATAACCTTCCTCGCAGCTTGCGACAGATGACACATTTGTGTATAACAGCTGATACCAAGCGTTTGCCACCAAGAATCCAGAAACCTGCGGATCTAATTGCACCCTCTGTGATGTATCGCCCTTGGTGAACTACTTGTTCATGATAGTACCTAACAAGCAGTGTGGCAATGTGGTGATCATAAGGTATAATGACAGGCTGTTTCTCTTCCTCTGAAAGTTCTGCAAGAGACAAACGTCCACCTACTCTCAACAACCCATTTTTGTCTAAAAAGGGGCTAAGCTTCCTAAGACGGCTTTGTTTTGGGAATGTCTTTTGTTTTTTAATGCAGTCAATTTCCTTCTGGAAATGTTTGCTTTGAACAGAAGAGATTATAACAGACTTTGCCTGAGCAAGTTCTTCTAGATTGACTTGTTCATGGAAACTTTCCCACCTTCTGACCTGATTGCTGCTGGATTCCCTCTGGAAGGTTTTAGCGACATGGATGAGTCTGGCTTGGGTCTTAACTAATATCTTCCAGCAAGAAAATCTATAAAAGCAATGTGAGTGAAGTGTGGCTTCAGAAGCTCTGGTGCTGAAGCTTGTAATCTCAAATCTGATTTCAGGGTCAGCTTCAGGCTCTATGAGTGGAAAAACATTAGCAGTGTCTATCTGCTCACAGTGTGGTTGGTACACACCAAACAATGGTAGATACCAGTGTTCCCAGTCTGTCTCAAGTGGTCCTGCAACTTCAGCGTGATCATTGTCCAGCATCCCCTTAATGAATTCAGTGAAATCTCTTTTCACTTCTGGCTTTCTCTGCAGTGTTTTGCTAAGTGAATGCAGACGCTTCATGGCTTGCTCCCTGTTACTAGGCAGAACACGTTTGGGTGTGCGAAAGGGGAGAGGGGCCACCCAACTGTGATTGTCATCTTGGTAAGCCTCTCTATCCAAAATCTGCCAGAAGGTCTGATCCTCTATAGAGAGGGCCTGTTATCATCATCTTTGGTTTTCTGAAATACTGTTATCCCTAGATTGTCTGTCTTAATGTTGGAATTGACTTCTTCTTTACCATATAGTGTAGAAGAGTCACAGTGTTGTGTTGACCTGCCAAAGCTTTCCTTGACAATGAAGTTGTTGTGACAGGGACTAGAGTTGAGCGAACACCTGGACTAGAGTTCGACCGAACTTCCCGGAAATGTTCGGGTTCGGGATCCGAACTCGACCCGAACATCGCCCCGAACCCCATTGAAGTCAATGGGGACCCGAACTTTTCGGCACTAAAAAGGCTGTAAAACAGCCCAGGAAAGGGCTAGAGGGCTGCAAAAGGCAGCAACATGTAGGTAAATCCCCTGCAAACAAATGTGGATAGGGAAATGAATAAAAATAAAATAAATAAAAATTAACCAATATCAATTGGAGAGAGGTCCCATAGCACAGAATCTGGCTTCATGTCAGCAGAGAATCAAGCTTCACGTCACCCAACATTGGAACAGTCCATTGTCAGATATTTAGGACCAGAACCCAGGCAGAGGAGAGAGGTCCCGTAACAGAGGATCTGGCTTCATGTCAGCAGAGAATCAGTCTGCATGTCATAGCAGAGAATCAAGCTTCACGTCACCCAACATTGGAACAGTCCATTGTCAGATATTTAGGACCAGCACCCAGGCAGAGGAGAGAGGTCCCGTAACAGAGAATCTGTCTTCATGTCAGCAGAGAATCAGTCTGCATGTCATAGCAGAGAATCAGGCTTCACGTCAGTCACCACTGCAACAGTCCATTGGCATATATTTAGGCCTAGCACACAGGCAGAGGAGGGAGGTCCCGTAACAGAGAATCTGGCTTCATGTCAGCAGAGAATCAGTCTGCATGTCATAGCAGAGAATCAGGCTTCACGTCAGCCACCACTGCAACAGTCCATTGGCATATATTTAGGCCCAGCACCCAGGCAGAGGAGAGAGGTCCCGTAACAGACAATCTGGCTTCATGTCAGCAGAGAATCAGTCTGCATGTCATAGCA
The DNA here is from genome assembly GCF_014858855.1 of Bufo gargarizans. NCBI lineage: Eukaryota > Metazoa > Chordata > Amphibia > Anura > Bufonidae > Bufo > Bufo gargarizans. The sequence continues at coordinate 199,673,012 of NC_058087.1, forward strand.
GAGAATCAGTCTTCATGTCATAGCAGAGAATCAGGCTTCACGTCAGCCACCAATGCAACAGTCCATTGTCAGATATTTAGGCCCCGGCACCCAGGCAGAGGAGACGTTCATTCAACTTTGGGTATTCTCGCAATATAATGGTAAAATGAAAATAAAAATAGGATTGAATGAGGAAGTGCCCTGGAGTCCAATAATATATGGTTAAGGGGAGGTAGTTAATGTCTAATCTGCACAAGGGATGGACAGGTCCTGTGGGATCTGCAACACGCCAGACCTGCAGGGGATGACGAAGTGAGGTCACGGTTATGGGCAATCGAGGGTACTCACTATATTTGAAGAACCCTGGGCAGGCGCGTGGCAGTGAAGGAGAGGTAGACACGGTTCCTCTGGGGCACGCTCTGTAGATAGGGACCAGGCCTGATGGTGGATGAGGTGCCCTGGATGTTACAGGTATTTTGTGTGCCTGGGGCAAGGTCCCTGTGGTATTCGTGACGCCAGTGCCTTTGGACGGTGGCACGCCGGTTGGTGGTTGGAATGATGAAGGTACACAAGTATATAGTGAACCAAACGTAAACTTTACTGGACAATCCAACTTTGTACAGCAGGTGTAGTACAGTCTTTGTATCACAGTTCCACAAGGGGGCTTATTCACAATATGGCAGGCAATAGTCATGCAAGATACACAGAGGGTAAACTTCACAAGCACTCAGCAGCAGGTTGTACCTTTCCTCAGAATCAATGTACAGTGTCCTTTCTAGAACTCCTGCTCTGACTTTATATCTCCCAAGGCCCAGATGCCTAAAAGGATGGCTTAAATCCTTGGTTACTGACTTCCTCAGGTATTATACTTCTTGCTATGCTTTCTAAAGGTCCTCTGCCCATCAGGGTCACTTTGCTTACCCTGGGTCGCCTCCTCCTATCAGGTGGATAACTGTAGGTTTCTCCCATGAGGTTGGTTCCTGCAACTGGGGTATCTCTACTGAGCTGATCCTAGCTTCAGGAGCTTCAGGTGGACGAGGTGACTCCTCTAGTCCCCTGGAATGAACTAACACTTCCCTGTCTGGGCCTTCCTATATAAAACTAGGGCTCTCTAGCTCCCTCTAACGTCTGGGAGGCTAAACTACACCCTGACAGGCCTGACACCCAGATAATACAGGGAAAAACATGCACATGACATTTAATGCAATGCAACACATTAACCTGTGCAGTGCCCACCTTTACCTGGTGGGACACTACATACCCCCACGCTATAACGTTGCCCGTCCTCGGCGCAACATGGAGGGTCCGCCCATCTGGAAGCGGCAACCTGAAAGATAACAGAGAACGTACATATACAATATTCACCACATTTAACAACACAACAGTGGGCAATATGGATCACTGGAAGGAGTGGTGGCAAGGGGCATCGTTCTCTTCTCTCAGGATAATGTGAGGGAACAGGGGCGCTGACCTGGCACAGCGTATCAATAAACCAGGATAGTCCATATAAAATGTAGATAAACATAAGTCCTTGGAGGCTCAAAAAAACAACATGAGTCCGTACCCAGGCTTGCAATGGTTAAACAGGGGTTTCCCGTGAGGGGCTACCTGGGCCCATAACGTAGTCCACAAACCTCACAGGTCGGTGCCCCCTGGTAGAACGGGTAGACCTCCTTACTGGCAGGGATTCTTCCTGCCTGGCTTCAGGAATGTCAGAGGAGACCATTGCCTCTGGAGCTTCTTCAGGAGGCTGAGGGCTAACAGGAACAGGAGCAGGAACCAATAGATTCAACCAAGGCGTGAGGGCCCAGTGGAGCGGCTCTTTATCATGGATTAAGTTCTCCACAGCCTGCATAGGGTCCATAGGTGGAGCCGGCAACTCTTCCTCAGTAGGCTCAGGTTCCATCTCCTCCGCCGCTGGTTCTCCTTCTATACAGGGTTTGAGGCGGTTCCTGTGAACAACTTGGGGACCTTTTCCTTCCCTGGAGATCTGGTAAATGTGGGCCGCAGCATTAGGTATGGCAGTGATAAAATAGGGAATCCTTTCCCATTTGCTGTCCAACTTGCTGGTCCGGTGGTTGATTTTCAACCATACCTTGTCTCCTAGAGCCAGGGGTCCCGCATGGGCAGTCTGGTCAAAGTCCTTCTGCTGCCTTTCTCGAACAATCTCCATCCGTTCCTGGACAATCTCCTTAGCATTAAGAAGACGCCTTTGGTGTTCCACTACCCAATCAGTCATAGGCAGTGGGTTGATCTCATCCGGCACCTGTACCCCTAGGGAGTGGTCCGCAGGCAATCTCCCTTGTCGGCCGAACATCAAATAGAACGGGGTGTAACCGGTGGAACAATGGATGGTGTTGTTGTAAGTGTACATAAGCTGCGGAAACAGAGTAGGCCAATCTCCCCTCGTCTCAGGGGGTACTGCTCTCAGCATTTCAATGAGAGTCTTATTCATTTTCTCACAGAGTCCGTTACCTTGCGGATGATAGGCGGTGGTCCGGACCTTCTGGCAGTTGTGTAGCAGGCACATCTCATGGAACAGCTGTGACTCAAATGCGGACCCTTGATCAGTGAGGATCCTTTCTGGGCAACCGTAGGGCAGCAGGAAATGCTTCCAGAACGCCTCCGCTGTGGTCTTTGCTGTCAGGTCTTTCACAGGCACTGCTACGACAAACTTAGTGAAGTGATCAATTATAGTCATGGCATATGTATACCCTGAGCGACTCGGCTCTAACTTTACATGATCAATGGCAACAAGTTCTAAAGGAGCCTTACTTACGATGGGATGGAGAGGCGCCCTCTGGTCATGGCGTTCAGTTCGCCCCACAGCACAGGCAGTGCATTCTCGGCACCATTTCTCGATATCTTCTCTCATCCCGATCCAATAGAATCTTCTGCGAATGGTGGTCTCAGTCTTTTGCACACCGAAGTGTCCGGACTGGTTGTGGTACATATCCAGTACCAGGCTGGCAATCACCCTTTCTTTGTTATCTTGCACTTGAGCCAACACGGCCCCCAGGCCTCTCTTACTGGCATCTGTGTAGAGGTGGAATGGCTTCTGATAATCTGGGTAACCCAGGACAGGGGGTTCAGTCAACTTCTTCTTTAGGAGTTGGAAGGCAATTTCCCGCTCTTCATTCCACTCAACAGGAATAGGAGTCTTTGGGCTCTTTTTTGGATGCCCTCTCAAGAGTTCCTGGATGGGATCCGCAATTTGTGCGAAATGCGGGATGAATCGCCTATAATACCCTGCAAAACTGAGAAAGCTTCTCACCTCTTTCACGGTCGTGGGAGTAGGCCAGTTACGGACAGCAGCAAGTTTGTCAGGATCAGGCTGTACTCCTTCGGCACTGACAATGTGCCCGAGATATCTGACGGCTGGTTTCAGCAGGTGGCACTTGGATGGCTTGATTTTGAGGCCATATTTAGTAAGAACTTGAAACACCTCACCCAGGTGCTTTAGATGGTCCTCATACGTCTTGGAGTATATAATGACGTCATCCAGGTATAATAGCACCGTCTCAAAATTCCTATGGCCTAAACAACGTTCCATCAGCCTCTGGAACGTTCCTGGAGCATTACACAGTCCAAACGGCATATAAATGAATTCAAACAGGCCCATAGGTGTAGTGAAAGCAGTCTTTTCTCGATCTTCTGGGGCCATGGGTACCTGCCAGTACCCACTGGTTAAGTCCAAGGTGGAGAAATAGGCTGATGACCCCAGGGCAGTCAAGGACTCCTCAATGCGTGGCAATGGATATGCATCTTTGTGGGTGATTTGATTAATTTTCCTGTAATCCACGCAGAACCTTATGCTGCCATCTTTTTTTCGAACAAGTACTAGGGGCGCAGCCCAGGGACTATGGCTGTCCCGGATTATATTAGAGTCTTTCATCTCTTGTATCATCTCTTTCACAGACTGATAGGTAGTAGGTTGTATGGGTCTGTGCCTCTCCTTAATAGGAGGGTGAGAGCCAGTGGGTATGGTATGTTTGATCACACTGACCTCTCCATAGTCTGTGGGGTGTTTGCTGAACGCCTGGTGGTGCTCCTTCACCAGCTTCAGGACTCCCTCTAGTTGCTCCTTTGGGGTGGATTCGTTCCCCACATGTAGTTCTTCCCACCAGGATGCCGTTGGGGTGCTGCTGTTCTGCGCGGTCTGGAACGCCTCCGCGGCAGGCAGACGGATCACATCCTGGAAAGACACCTGGAAAAGCTGAGCAACGGGGCAGTGTTTAAAGAGAGTAACGGGATGATCACCAAAGTTGATTAAACGAACAGGCACTTTACCTTGGGACACGGTCACCATGCTCTTGGCTGTCCGTACGAAAGGATGATCCTTAATAGGAATAGGTTCCACTAGGGCTTGGTAGTCCTGGCCCTGGATCCCTAATACAGCACGGCACCACAGTATGATCTGGGAATTTGGAGGCAAAACCACCGGCCGGTTATCCCGGATCCGGACAGTGCAAATTTCTCCTTTATTGTTGGCGAACCTTTGTTGAGCGCACAGCACGCTAATAGTTTTCTAAATAACTATTCTGGAAGCAGGTGAGGCGGATGATATGGTTTGGTTCAATGCTTCAAGCACTTCGGAGTAACAATTTTTAAGAACATTAGTCCCTAAGATCACGGGGTGTCCTCCTTTACCTCCGGCTTGTACCACAATCACGCCTTGCTGTGGCAGGGTGGCTTCTCCCACCTGAAGAGTAGGTTCCCAATACCCATGCACTTTCACTGGCTTACCGTTGCTAGCGATGATATCTAGCCAGGACTCTGGTGGCTGGTTGAGGAGACTTGGATCCCAGAACTTGTCAAAGGCAGGCCGTTGAATGGTGGTGACCTGTGACCCAGTGTCCAACAGGGCTTCAAAGGGTATCCCGTTGATACATATATTAATTTTCGGACGGGACCCGACATACTTAGGCATCCAGTTTGGATCCTTTGGACCTTCTGTTCTACCTCCCGAGGGGCGGTCCTCTGCCTCAGGGGTTACTCGTTTAACTGCCAGCACATGGATTCGGTATGTCCATATTTCTTGCAATGCTGGCAGACAGGCTGTTTTCTACTTCTGGGCCGGTACTTCAGTCGCCCATCAGGCTCTTATGGATACACATCTCCATATGCAGGTGGGAGCCTGGGAGGAAGGGGATCCTTATCTTCTAGTAATAACGGTCTCTCCCACTCCTCTATCTTTTTGCACACCTTCTCTAGACTTAGAGTAAGATAGTTCACTTGCTCCATTAGTGCTGCCACTACATCTGTGACTGGAGCTTGGGTGGCTTGACCGACTCCTGCGGACCCCACATTAATAGTCTTTGGCTGACAAGCCTGGGGTTCAGGGAAGGCTGCTGGCCCTGGAGCAGGGTTCTGGCCTAATATACTGATGGCCAATTCTTTAAAATCCAAGAATGTACAGTGAGGGTGTTGAGCTGACAACATCCGTAGCTGGCCCTTTAAATGTTCAGTACTTATGCCTGCAATGAATTGCTCTCTAAGAGTCCGGTCCTGGTCCTCAGCTTCTTTAGGATCCACTTGGACTACAGCTCTCAGCGTCTCCTGTAAGGACAGGGCAAAATCACGGAGCGACTCCCCAGGCTGCTGCTTTCTGCTGAAGAAACGCATTTTAACTTCTGACACCGTTCTGGCTTCAAACGTGGTGCCCAGACGTTCAAAGATCTGTTCCAGGCTATTTTTCTCAGAACGGGGCCATGACATTACCTCCCTGCGGGCGGCCCCTTCTAACTGAGCTAAGAGGATCTCCATTTGCTGCTCAGCATTTATGGGATAAAGCCGGAACAAGGCCAGTATCTGTTCCCTGAAGTCTTTTAACTTGTGGGCTTCCCCTGAATAACGTGGGAACCAGGGGGCCCCGAAATAGTACGGCATGGTTAGCGGCATCAGGCTTGGCGGTGCCGCGGCGGCAGGGGCCCCAGAGTCGGCTGCGGGTACTTCGGCAGGCACGACTGAGGCTGCCTGTGCGATTTCCTCGACCGCGGACATGGCGTTGCTAGGTGGGTATGGCCCTTTAAAATGGAGCGGAGTGGACTATGGCAGTAACTTTAACTTTTGTTTTTTTTAGACAAGTCTTTCACGACTAGCGGGGATCCCTCCGGTGCCTTGGCAGGGGTTGGGAAGCTTCCGGACAGGTAAGCGGAGAAGCCGACAAAAGTTTTCAAAGTTGGTACTCACTCCGATGGTGCTCGCTCCAAGTCTCGCGAGATGCGTAGCTCCGGGTGTCGGGACGTCCTGCGTACCGCGTCAGCAGGTGGGCGCGGCCTCTCGTAGCTCCGGGACTCAGGTAGGCGGGGTTCTTCTTCCTGGTTGGCTGGGCGATGGCTCCGCCTGATTCTTTTCGCGCCAAAGTCCTCTTTTTCGCGCCAAACAGCTCCACGAGGCGCACTTGTAATCCAATCAGGTTAAATGGGCAATATGGCTGTCTATTCACTGACAGCAAGCGGTGACTCAAATAAGCAGAAAACAGTCCACACAATGCTATTTTCACACCGCAATCATTACAGTTCACTTTGGCCCAGCAATTTTCAATAAAACAATTGGGGCATGTCACTTTATGACGATTTTCAGCACACAGTTTTTAAATCCGCTATGGCGCAGGAATATTCGGATCCTGTTCGTGACGCCAATTTATGCAACACGCCAGACCTGCAGGGTATGACGAAGTGAGATCACGGTTATGGGCAATCGAGGGTACTCACTATATTTGAAGAACCCTGGGCAGGCGCGTGGCAGTGAAGGAGAGGTAGACACGGTTCCTCTGGGGCACGCTCTGTAGATAGGGACCAGGCCTGATGGTGGATGAGGTGCCCTGGATGTTACAGGTATTTTGTGTGCCTGGGGCAAGGTCCCTGTGGTATTCGTGACGCCAGTGCCTTTGGACGGTGGCACGCCGGTTGGTGGTTGGAAAGATGAAGGTACACAAGTATATAGTGAACCAAACGTAAACTTTACTGGACAATCCAACTTTGTACAGCAGGTAGTAGTACAGTCTTTATATTACAGTTCCACAAAGGGGCTTGTGGCGAAACCAACCTCGCCACTGGGTTTTGGAGAGGACTGTTTAAAAGCCTCTTGCCTCAGGATTATGGCCCATAGTAACTGTAAAGGAGAAGACAGACCGGCCGCACAGCTTAAATCTGTCTGTAGAATTGTATTTTATGTTATTATGCGTTCGGTTAAATTGTATGTTATGTGAGGGCACCCAGATAGCTAATATTATTGTATTCGTGTATTCTGAGTGCCATTCACCTAATGATATGCACTCAGACTTGAGCTATCTGGGGATATGTTAAATGTCTGTGTTTGCTGTGGGGGTGTGCCATTGTGTGTTTGGGTGGTGATTCCTGTCCTGTTGTCTCCACATGTGTATTGGTGATCTCCCCTTTGTCCTGAGAGATAATTGGATTGTCTTTGGTCGTCTCCGGGACAGAGGGGAGGAAACCATGATGCATTGTGGGGATATGTTGTATCTGCAACAAACTGTAATAAAAACCAGGCTGGGTGTGCCAGCACTTCAGACCACTGCTAGACCCTCAAGACGGAGCCTTGTCTCGTTATTGGGGGGATTCCCTGTATGCTGTTGGAGACTGATTGCCAGGAGTGTAAGCTGACGGATACGCTTTTCCTGTTCGTCTGACTGACAGCTATTTGCGAGGTTCCAGTTTGGAGTGCTATTTTGTATCCAGTTCGGGAGGTTGGTGTTCTGCAGTAGCTGTGCCGGTCTCTCGGAAAGGGGCATATCGCCTAAACGGATTTTAACCCCTTGTCCGCTGAAACGGTCCGTTACATTGGTGGCAAGCAGCGGGATCGTTCCTACAGCCAGAAGGACAGCTACAGGAGACACCATTTCTGTGGATTCTACAATTTAAGGGCAACGCATGTCTCAGTACAGTGACCCTAAAAGCACCAGGATGGAACCAGCAGTGGAGTACAGATACTCTGTGGAGGAATTTGACCGTATGATGTGGTTGCGGCTGAACTTCTTCGGACCCAATCCAGGTGAGAAATACGTGAAGTTCGTGAGGAATCTAGTGTCTAAGACCCTACTATACCGGGCAGAAGGTGACGGTCAGCTGCCACGTTGGGTGGACCTCCATCGGAGGTTACGGTTGCGGGACAGTGGGAGCCTAGTCTCCATTCCCCAGCGTCAGTGTGAAGTGCAGGGAGAGGAGAGCAGTGGCCTCCCTCCCCAGCGGCAGGCTGAGTTACAGGGGGCAGAGGTAGTTGTTCCTGCCCCCCAGCAGCAGAGTGATGTGCCGGGAAGGCAGTGTGAAGTGCAGGGAGGGGAGAGCAGCGGCCTCCCTCCCCAGCGGCAGGCTGAGTTACAGGGGGCAGAGGTAGTTGTTCCTGCCCCCCAGCAGCAGAGTGATGTGCCGGGAAGGCAGTGTGAAGTGCAGGGAGGGGAGAGCAGCGGCCTCCCTCCCCAGCGGCAGGCTGAGTTACAGGGGGCAGAGGTAGTTGTTCCTGCCCCCCAGCAGCAGAGTGATGTGCCGGGAAGGCAGTGTGAAGTGCAGGGAGGGGAGAGCAGCGGCCTCCCTCCCCAGCGGCAGGCTGAGTTACAGGGGGCAGAGGTAGTTGTTCCTGCCCCCCAGCAGCAGCATGATTTTTTGGGAATTGGGAGCCGAGTCTCCATTCCCCAGCGGCAGGCGGAGTTACAGGGGGCAGAGACAGTCGGTCCTGTCCCCCAGCGGCAGAGTGTCCTACAGGGAATAGAGAGCCCAGTCTCCTTTCCCCAGCAGCAGGACACTGTATTGGGAGCGGAGGCGGTCGGTCGCACTCCCCAGCGGCTGGAAGTATGTATGGGAGAGGAGCTCGTTACCCCCTCTCCCCAGCGGCAGCTTAACGCACCAGGGGGAGACAGTAAGCCCCACAACAGTGCAGATGGGACCGTGGTCTCTGCACTTACAGCACAGGGGGTAGAGACAGTCGGTCTCCCCCTCCAACAACCAGGCTCCAACCAGGCTTCTTCCGTGGTAGCGCTGGCACCAGGGCTGAGTACCGCTGATCCCTGCCCACAAAGCAACCTCCACTCCAAGCCAGGGAGCAACACAGAGACCGGGAGTACCAGCTTCCAACATCACCTTGGTGGACTTACTGGACAGAGACAGGCTACGAAATTCAGCAGGTCCAGTATTGGGTTGTGGGTGGGCTGCCAGACTAACTCAGGTACCGACCGGCGTGAGGTCAGGTATCTGGTTAGTCTTCCCTGGGGGGGGGGAGATGTGTGGCGAAACCAACCTCGCCACTGGGTTTTGGAGAGGACTGTTTAAAAGCCTCTTGCCTCAGGATTATGGCCCATAGTAACTGTAAAGGAGAAGACAGACCGGCCGCACAGCTTAAATCTGTCTGTAGAATTGTATTTTATGTTATTATGCGTTCGGTTAAATTGTATGTTATGTGAGGGCACCCAGATAGCTAATATTATTGTATTCGTGTATTCTGAGTGCCATTCACCTAATGATATGCACTCAGACTTGAGCTATCTGGGGATATGTTAAATGTCTGTGTTTGCTGTGGGGGTGTGCCATTGTGTGTTTGGGTGGTGATTCCTGTCCTGTTGTCTCCACATGTGTATTGGTGATCTCCCCTTTGTCCTGAGAGATAATTGGATTGTCTTTGGTCGTCTCCGGGACAGAGGGGAGGAAACCATGATGCATTGTGGGGATATGTTGTATCTGCAACAAACTGTAATAAAAACCAGGCTGGGTGTGCCAGCACTTCAGACCACTGCTAGACCCTCAAGACGGAGCCTTGTCTCGTTATTGGGGGGATTCCCTGTATGCTGTTGGAGACTGATTGCCAGGAGTGTAAGCTGACGGATACGCTTTTCCTGTTCGTCTGACTGACAGCTATTTGCGAGGTTCCAGTTTGGAGTGCTATTTTGTATCCAGTTCGGGAGGTTGGTGTTCTGCAGTAGCTGTGCCGGTCTCTCGGAAAGGGGCATATCGCCTAAACGGATTTTAACCCCTTGTCCGCTGAAACGGTCCGTTACATTGGTGGCAAGCAGCGGGATTGTTCCTACAGCCAGAAGGACAGCTACAGGAGACACCATTTCTGTGGATTCTACAATTTAAGGGCAACGCATGTCTCAGTACAGTGACCCTAAAAGCACCAGGATGGAACCAGCAGTGGAGTACAGATACTCTGTGGAGGAATTTGACCGTATGATGTGGTTGCGGCTGAACTTCTTCGGACCCAATCCAGGTGAGAAATACGTGAAGTTCGTGAGGAATCTAGTGTCTAAGACCCTACTATACCGGGCAGAAGGTGACGGTCAGCTGCCACGTTGGGTGGACCTCCATCGGAGGTTACGGTTGCGGGACAGTGGGAGCCTAGTCTCCATTCCCCAGCGTCAGTGTGAAGTGCAGGGAGAGGAGAGCAGCGGCCTCCCTCCCCAGCGGCAGGCTGAGTTACAGGGGGCAGAGGTAGTTGTTCCTGCCCCCCAGCAGCAGAGTGATGTGCCGGGAAGGCAGTGTGAAGTGCAGGGAGGGGAGAGCAGCGGCCTCCCTCCCCAGCGGCAGGCTGAGTTACAGGGGGCAGAGGTAGTTGTTCCTGCCCCCCAGCAGCAGAGTGATGTGCCGGGAAGGCAGTGTGAAGTGCAGGGAGGGGAGAGCAGCGGCCTCCCTCCCCAGCGGCAGGCTGAGTTACAGGGGGCAGAGGTAGTTGTTCCTGCCCCCCAGCAGCAGCATGATTTTTTGGGAATTGGGAGCCGAGTCTCCATTCCCCAGCGGCAGGCGGAGTTACAGGGGGCAGAGACAGTCGGTCCTGTCCCCCAGCGGCAGAGTGTCCTACAGGGAATAGAGAGCCCAGTCTCCTTTCCCCAGCAGCAGGACACTGTATTGGGAGCGGAGGCGGTCGGTCGCACTCCCCAGCGGCTGGAAGTATGTATGGGAGAGGAGCTCGTTACCCCCTCTCCCCAGCGGCAGCTTAACGCACCAGGGGGAGACAGTAAGCCCCACAACAGTGCAGATGGGACCGTGGTCTCTGCACTTACAGCACAGGGGGTAGAGACAGTCGGTCTCCCCCTCCAACAACCAGGCTCCAACCAGGCTTCTTCCGTGGTAGCGCTGGCACCAGGGCTGAGTACCGCTGATCCCTGCCCACAAAGCAACCTCCACTCCAAGCCAGGGAGCAACACAGAGACCGGGAGTACCAGCTTCCAACATCACCTTGGTGGACTTACTGGACAGAGACAGGCTACGAAATTCAGCAGGTCCAGTATTGGGTTGTGGGTGGGCTGCCAGACTAACTCAGGTACCGACCGGCGTGAGGTCAGGTATCTGGTTAGTCTTCCCTGGGGGGGGGGAGATGTGTGGCGAAACCAACCTCGCCACTGGGTTTTGGAGAGGACTGTTTAAAAGCCTCTTGCCTCAGGATTATGGCCCATAGTAACTGTAAAGGAGAAGACAGACCGGCCGCACAGCTTAAATCTGTCTGTAGAATTGTATTTTATGTTATTATGCGTTCGGTTAAATTGTATGTTATGTGAGGGCACCCAGATAGCTAATATTATTGTATTCGTGTATTCTGAGTGCCATTCACCTAATGATATGCACTCAGACTTGAGCTATCTGGGGATATGTTAAATGTCTGTGTTTGCTGTGGGGGTGTGCCATTGTGTGTTTGGGTGGTGATTCCTGTCCTGTTGTCTCCACATGTGTATTGGTGATCTCCCCTTTGTCCTGAGAGATAATTGGATTGTCTTTGGTCGTCTCCGGGACAGAGGGGAGGAAACCATGATGCATTGTGGGGATATGTTGTATCTGCAACAAACTGTAATAAAAACCAGGCTGGGTGTGCCAGCACTTCAGACCACTGCTAGACCCTCAAGACGGAGCCTTGTCTCGTTATTGGGGGGATTCCCTGTATGCTGTTGGAGACTGATTGCCAGGAGTGTAAGCTGACGGATACGCTTTTCCTGTTCGTCTGACTGACAGCTATTTGCGAGGTTCCAGTTTGGAGTGCTATTTTGTATCCAGTTCGGGAGGTTGGTGTTCTGCAGTAGCTGTGCCGGTCTCTCGGAAAGGGGCATATCGCCTAAACGGATTTTAACCCCTTGTCCGCTGAAACGGTCCGTTACAGGGCTTATTCACAATATGGCAGGAAATAGTCATGCAAGATACGCTGAGGGTAAATTCCACAAGCACTCAGCAGCAGGTTGTACCTTTCTCAGAATCAATGTACAGTGTCCTTTCTAGAACTCCTGCTCTGGCTTTATCTCCCAAGGCCCGGATGCCTAAAAGGGTGGCTTAAATCCTTGGTTACTGACTTCCTCAGGTATTATACTTCTTGCTATGCTTTCTAAAGGTCCTCTGCCCATCAGGGTCACTTTGCTTACCCTGGATCGCCTCCTCCTATCAGGTGGATAACTGTAGGTTTCTCCCAGGAGGTTGGTTCCTGCAACTGGGGTATCTCTACTGAGCTGATCCTAGCTTCAGGAGCTTCAGGTGGACGAGGTGACTCCTCTAGTCCCCTGGAATGAACTAACACTTCCCTGTCTGGGCCTTCCTATATGTAACTAGGGCTCTCCAGCTCCCTCTAACGTCTGGGAGGCTAAACTACACCCTGACAGGCCTGACACCCAGATAATACAGGGAAAAACATGCACATGACATTTAATGCAATGCAACACATTAACCTGTGCAGTGCCCACCTTTACCTGGTGGGACACTACAGATCCATGCCTGGTTCATTTTTATGAACGTCAGCTTGTCCACATTGGCTGTAGACAGGCGGCTGCGTTTGTCTGTAATGACGCCCCCTGCCGTGCTGAATACACGTTCAGACAAAACGCTGGCCGCCGGGCAGGCCAGCACCTCCAAGGCATAAAAGGCTAGCTCTGGCCACGTGGACAATTTAGAGACCCAGATGTTGAATGGGGCCGAACCATCAGTCAGTACGTGGAGGGGTGTGCACACGTACTGTTCCACCATGTTAGTGAAATGTTGCCTCCTGCTAACACGTTGCGTATCAGGTGGTGGTGCAGTTAGCTGTGCCGTGGTGACAAAACTTTTCCACATCTCTGCCATGCTAACCCTGCCCTCAGAGGAGCTGGCCGTGACACAGCTGCCTTGGCGACCTCTTGCTCCTCCTCTGCCTTGGTCTTGGGCTTCCACTTGTTCCCCTGTGACATTTGGGAATGCTCTCAGTAGCGCGTCTACCAACGTGCGCTTGTACTCGCGCATCTTCCTACCACGCTCCAGTGCAGGAAGTAAGGTGGGCACATTGTCTTTGTAGCGTGGATCCAGCAGGGTGGCAACCCAGTAGTCCGCACAGGTTAAAATGTGGGCAACTCTGCTGTCGTTGCGCAGGCACTGCAGCATGTAGTCGCTCATGTGTGCCAGGCTGCCCAGGGGTAAGGACAAGCTGTCCTCTGTGGGAGGCGTATCGTCATCGTCCTGCCTTTCCCCCCAGCCACGCACCAGTGATGGGCCCGAGCTGCGTTGGGTGTCACCCTGCTGTGACCATGCTTCATCCTCATCCTCCTCCACCTCCTCCTCATCCTCGTCCTCCTCGTCCTCCAGTAGTGGGCCCTGTCTGGCCACATTTGTACCTGGCCTCTGCTGTTGCCAAAAACCTCCCTCTGAGTCACTTCGAAGAGACTGGCCTGAAAGTGCTAAAAATGACCCCTCCTCCTCCTCCTCCTCCTCCTGGGCCACCTCCTCTTGCATCATCGCCCTAAGTGTTTTCTCAAGGAGACATAGAAGTGGTATTGTAACGCTGATAACGGTGTCATCGCCACTGGCCATGTTGGTGGAGTACTCAAAACAGCGCAACAGGGCACACAGGTCTCGCATGGAGGCCCAGACATTGGTGGTGAAGTGGTGCTGTTCCGCAGTGCGACTGACCCGTGCGTGCTGCAGCTGAAACTCCACTATGGCCTGCTGCTGCTCGCACAGTCTGTCCAGCATGTGCAAGGTGGAGTTCCACCTGGTGGGCACGTCGCATATGAGGCGGTGAGCGGGAAGGCCGAAGTTACGCTGTAGCGCAGACAGGCGAGCAGCAGCAGGATGTGAACGCCGGAAGCGCGAACAGACGGCCCGCACTTTATGCAGCAGCTCTGACATGTCGGGGTAGTTGTGAATGAACTTCTGCACCACCAAATTCAGCACATGCGCCAGGCAAGGGATGTGCGTGAAACCGGCTAGTCCCAGAGCTGCAACGAGATTTCGCCCATTATCACACACCACCAGGCCGGGCTTGAGGCTCACCGGCAGCAACCACTCGTCGGTCTGTTGTTCTATACCCCGCCACAACTCCTGTGCGGTGTGGGGCCTGTCCCCCAAACATATGAGTTTCAGAATGGCCTGCTGACGTTTACCCCGGGCTGTGCTGAAGTTGGTGGTGAAGGTGTGTGGCTGACTGGATGAGCAGGTGGAAGAAGAGGAGGAGGAAGCCGAGAAGGAGGAGGTGGCAACAGGAGGCAAAGAATGTTGCCCTGTGATCCTTGGCGGCGGAAGGACGTGCGCCAAACAGCTCTCCGCCTGGGGCCCAGCTGCCACTACATTTACCCAGTGTGCAGTTAGGGAGATATAGCGTCCCTGGCCGTGCTTACTGGTCCACGTATCTGTGGTTAGGTGGACCTTGCTACAGATGGCGTTGCGCAGTGCACACTTGATTTTATCGGATACTTGGTTGTGCAGGGAAGGCACGGCTCTCTACTGTGGGACAGCAAGCGACATGAGCTGTTTGAAGCTGTCTGTGTCCACCAGCCTGAATGACAGCATTTCATAGGCCAGTAGTTTAGAAATGCTGGCATTCAGGGCCAGGGATCGAGGGTGGCTAGGTGGGAATTTACGCTTTCTCTCAAATGTTTGTGAGATGGAGAGCTGAACGCTGCCGTGTGACATGGTTGAGATGCTTGGTGACGGAGGTGGTGGTGGTGTTGGTGGTACATCCCCTGTTTGCTGGGCGGCAGGTGCCAACGTTCCTCCAGAGGCGGAGGAAGAGGCCGAGGCGGCAGCAGCAGAAGAGGCCGAGGCGGCAGCAGCAGAAGAGGCCGAGGCGGCAGCAGCAGAAGAGGCCGAGGCGGCAGCAGCAGAAGAGGCCGAGGCGGCAGCAGCAGAAGAGGTAGCAGGGGGAGCCTGAGTGACTTCCTTGGTTTTAAGGTGTTTACTCCACTGCAGTTCATGCTTTGCATGCAGGTGCCTGGTCATGCAGGTTGTGCTCAGGTTCAGAACGTTAATGCCTCGCTTCAGGCTCTGATGGCACAGCGTGCAAACCACTCGGGTCTTGTCATCAGCACATTGTTTGAAGAAGTGCCATGCCAGGGAACTCCTTGAAGCTGCCTTTGGGGTGCTCGGTCCCAGATGGCGGCGGTCAGTAGCAGGCGGAGTCTCTTGGCGGCGGGTGTTCTGCTTTTGCCCACTGCTCCCTCTTTTGCTACGCTGTTGGCTCGGTCTCACCACTGCCTCTTCCTCCGAACTGTGAAAGTCAGTGGCACGACCTTCATTCCATGTGGGGTCTAGGACCTCATCGTCCCCTGCATCGTCTTCCACCCAGTCTTGATCCCTGACCTCCTGTTCAGTCTGCACACTGCAGAAAGACGCAGCAGTTGGCACCTGTGTTTCGTCATCATCAGAGACGTGCTGAGGTGGTATTCCCATGTCCTCATCATCAGGAAACATAAGTGGTTGTGCGTCAGTGCATTCTATGTCTTCCACCGCTGGGGAAGGGCTGGGTGGATGCCCTTGGGAAACCCTGCCAGCGGAGTCTTCAAACAGCATAAGAGACTGCTGCATAACTTGAGGCTGAGACAGTTTCCCTGGTATGCATGGGGGTGATGTGACAGACTGATGGGGTTGGTTTTCAGGCGCCATCTGTGCGCTTTCTGCAGAAGACTGGGTGGGAGATAATGTGAACGTGCTGGATCCACTGTCGGCCACCCAATTGACTAATGCCTGTACCTGCTCAGGCCTTACCATCCTTAGAACGGCATTGGGCCCCACCATATATCGCTGTAAATTATGGCGGCTACTGGGACCTGAGGTAGTTGGTACACTAGGACGTGTGGCTGTGGCAGAACGGCCACGTCCTCTCCCAGCACCAGAGGGTCCACTAACACCACAACGACCATGTCCGCGTCCGCGTCCCTTACTAGATGTT
This sequence comes from Bufo gargarizans, assembly GCF_014858855.1. Classification (NCBI taxonomy): domain Eukaryota; kingdom Metazoa; phylum Chordata; class Amphibia; order Anura; family Bufonidae; genus Bufo; species Bufo gargarizans. The sequence goes on from NC_058087.1 coordinate 199,689,113, forward strand.
TTCCTCATTGTTATCGTTCACCACAATAAGAAAAATATTATTTGGCCCAATGTATTGTATTCAAATTCAGGCCTTTTTTTACAGACACCTAACACTATCTGGCATCTATTTAGGTCCCGTATTACACTAATACAGGCACAGCAGTAACCACCGATTTAGCTGGATATAAATTTGAGGCCTAGTATTTAGGCGCTGGGTGACAGGTATAGGTTTACTGACAGAATTAGACTTGAAAATGCACGGTAGCGGGTGTGTGAGGTTATTCAGAATGACCCTATGTGCACCTTCAATCTAATATACCCTTTTATGGATAGATTTAAACTTGGCCTGATACAGCAGAAACCACTGATTTAGGAAATTGCTAAGTTGGGAATTGTATTTCAACCCTGAACAAAAATCTATCCTTTGCCAGACAGCAGACAGTATTACAATTGGCAGCCACAGCTGAAACACCAGATTTAGGGTACTGCTATTTTGGCAATTGTATTTCACCCCTCAATAAAATAGCAAGCACAGCCAAGCCCCTGATGTAGGATATAGCCAAAAAACAACCACACCATTGAGGGTTAAATGTACTTGGTGGCAGCTTGTGCTGGCGCACCACAAGACACAAAATGGCCGCCGAGCACCCCAGAAAAAAGTGAATGAAAAATGCTCTGGGCAGCCTAAAAACAGTGATCAATTCAATAGCAGCAGCTCAATCATCCACAGCTGCAGATCGATCTCTGAATGAAGTCCTTTGGAGGAGTTAATCTGCCTAATCTCGCCCTACTGTCGCAGCTGCAACCTCTCCCTACACTGATCAGAGCAGAGTGACGGGCGGCGCTATGTGACTCCAGCTTAAATAGAGGCTGGGTCACATGGTGCTCTGGCCAATCACAGCCATGCCAATAGTAGGCATGGCTGTGACGGCCTCTTGGGGCAAGTAGTATGACGCTTGTTGATTGGCTGCTTTGCAGCCTTTCAAAAAGCGCCAAGAAAGCGACGAACACCGAACCCGAACCCGGACTTTTACGATAATGTCCGGGTTCGGGTCCGTGTCACGGACACCCCAAAATTCGGTACAAACCCGAACTATACAGTTCGGGTTCGCTCATCCCTAATCACAGGTCATCTCCATGACATATAACAAATTGCACGGGCACCAGAAGACGTAAATGACATAAGAAAAATCACATGTCAAATCATGTCCAATGGCGTGTGTCATTAGTGTCTTTGGATGTGTGAATTGCGTACCCTTAACCATGTACTTGCAGTTCACGCAATGTAAACACTGATAACACTCTAGTTTTCTTTAGGTATAAAATGTTTGTTGCGGAATCTTACTAGGTCCTATGTAGTGATGGCTGTTCACCCGGGGGTCATGTGAAAATATGGAGATATTTGCGTCCGCCATATTTTTTAGCATAGCGCTGAACTTTGACCCATGACACATCCATCAGGTGGTACAGGACAGCCAATGGAGACGTTTCAGCACATGGACACCCCCCCTACCTCATAAATAAACCCAATCTGGCCGCCATTTTACATTCAGTGTTTTGCCAGTGTAGGGAGAGGTCGCTGTGTGGAGCAGGGACAGGCTGTTAGGGACACCAAACGTTAGCTAATAGGGCCACAAAAGTCCTCCTAAGGACTCGTATAAGTGCGCTATCGATAGGTGTGATACACAGAGGGTGCGATATACTGATAATATACTTTCTTTTTTTAAATTAACTTTCATTATTATTTCAATATTAACAAACAGATTTATATCATTATATCATTAACATCATTTTCCAAACTGAGCCCCCCCATTCCCTCCCCCTCCCATCCCATGATGCGTCCTACTTCTCCACCGGCCCTCCGTAACATGACCGAGGAATGGTGGAGAGAGATGGAGAGCGGAGGGAGCTCTGTGGGTTCCATTCTCCCCAAATTCTACTCCCTTTTTTCTCTATATCTCTTTGCTTATATAAAATATGTTCATATCTCTTATTGGTCTCTACCAAATTTAACCATGTGTTAATACTAGGGACACTTCGCACAAACCAAGACCGTGCTATTAGGAGTCTTGTCAAAAACATTATTTTAACCCCTTAAGGACTCAGGGCGTAGCGGTACGTCCTAACTTTACATCGGTATTCCGGTGCCCCAGGGGTTAATCTGAACAGGATGCCGGCTGAAATCATTCAGCCGGCATCCTGTCACAACGACAGGGGGGGTCATGTGACCCCCCCGTGTCGGCGATCGCAGCAAACCGCAGGTCAATTCAGACCTGCGGTTTGCTGTGCTTTTTGCAGTTTCTGATCCCCGCGGTCCCTGACCGCGGGGATCAGAAACTTTTGAGTGCCTAAAATAACGATTTTTCACCCCCTGCACCCCTGCACGGTTTTATGCCGGCGGGTGGTGCGGGGGCGGGGTGTCGCAGGAGGTGGGGACGTTGCGGCAGGCGGGATCGCGATACCCCGCCCGCCTCCCCTTGAAAATTTGTTGGCTTCTAGTGGGTTATACCAGGGTGCCAGCACATTGCTGACACCCTGGTATAAACGGCTGACATCTGTGCAGATGTCAGCCGTTTAACCCTTTCCATACCGCGGTCCATACGGACTGCGGTATGGAAAAGGTTAACTGTCATCGGTCAGGGAGCTCCCTCCCTCTCCATCGGGGGGCTGCTGTGCCTTTGCAGCCCCCCGATGGAGAGGGAAAGAGCCCCCCGCAGCCCTGTGCTTACCCTTCCCCGTCTGCGAAGTTGTGGCAGACGGGGAAGGTTCCCATGCAAACAGGACGCCTGCTCAGGCGTCCTGCTGTCCATGGTGCTGAACAGATCTATGCTAAAGGCATAGATCTGTTCAGACAAAGTGTAAGTAAAATACAGTACAGTACACTATATAGTGCACTGTACTGTATTATACAGACATCAGACCCACTGGATCTTCAAGAACCAAGTGGGTCTGGGTCAAAAAAAATGTAAAAAAAAGTGAAAAAAGTTAAGATAAAAAAAACATTTATCACTGAATAAAAATTAAAAAAAATAAAATACACTACACATATTAGGTATCGCCGCGTCCATAACGACCTGATCTATAAAAAGGTCATGTTACTTTCGACGCACGGTGAACGCCATAAAAATAAAAAAATAAAAACTATGAGATAATTGAAATTTTGCCCACCTTACTTCCCAAAAAAGGTAACAAAAGTGATCAAAAAAGTCGCATGTACGCCAAAATAGTACAAATCAAACCGTCATCTCATCCCGCAAAAAATGAGACCCTACTCAAGATAATCGCCCGAAAACTGAAAAAACGATGGCTCTTAGACTATGGAAACACTAAAACATGATTTATTTTGTTTAAAAAATGGAATCATTGTGTAAAACTTACATAAATAAAAATAAAGTATACATATTAGGTATCGCCGCGTCCGTATCGACCGGCTCTATAAAAATATCACATGACCTAACCCCTCAGGTTACCACCGTAAAAAATAAAAAATAAAAACGATGTAAAAAAAGCCATTTTTTGTCATCTTACGTCACAAAAAGTGTAATAGCAAGCGATCAAAAAGTAATATGCACCCCAAAATAGTGCTAATCAAACCGTAATCTCATACCCGCAAAAATGAGACCCTACTCAAGATAATCGCCCAAAAACTGAAAAAACTATTTTTGGGTTTTAAAAATGAAGTTATTGTATAAAACGTACATAAATAAATAAAAATTTATACATATTAGGTATCACCGCGTCCGTGACAACCTGCTCTATAAAATTACCACATTATCTAACCTGTCAGATGAATGTTTTAAATAACTAAAAAAAAAAGTGCCAAAAAAGCTATTTCTTGTTACCTTGCCGCACAAAAAGTGTAATATAGAGCAACCAAAAATCATATGTACCCTAAACTAGTACCAACAAAACTGCCACCCTATTCCGTACTTTCTAAAATGGTGTCACTTTTTGGAGTTTGTACTCTAGGGGTGCATCAGGGGGGCTTCAAATGGGACATGGTGTAAAAAAAAAACAGTCCAGCAAAATCTGCCTTCCAAAAACCGTATGGCGTTCCTTTCCTTCTGTGCCCTGCCGTGTGCCCGTACAGCAGTTTACGACCACATATGGGGTGTTTCTGTAAACTACAGAATCAGGGCCATAAATAATGAGTTTTGTTTGGCTGTTAACCCTTGCTTTGTAACTGGAAAAAAAATATTAAAATGGAAAATCTGCCGAAAAATTGAAATTTTGAAATTGTATCTCTATTTTCCATTAAATCTTGTGCAACACCTAAAGGGGTAACAAAGTTTGTGAAATCAGTTTTGAATACCTTGAGGGGTGTAGTTTCTTAGATGGGGTCACTTTTATGGAGTTTCTACTCTAGGGGTCCATCAGGAGGGCTTCAAATGGGACATGGTGTCAAAAAAACAGTCCAGCAAAATCTGGCTTCCAAAAACCATACGGCGCACCTTTCCCTCTACGCCCCGCTGTGTGGCCGTACAGTAGTTTACGGCCACATATGGGGTGTTTCTGTAAACGGTAGAGTCAAGGCAATAAAGATACAGTCTTGTTTGGCTGTTAACCCTTGCTTTGTTAGTGGAAAAATTGGGTTAAAATGGAAAATTAGGCAAAAAAATGAAATTCTCAAATTTCATCCCCATTTGCCAATAACTCTTGTGCAACACCTAAAGGATTAACGAAGTTTGTAAAATCAGTTTTGAATACCTTGAGGGGTTTAGTTTATAGAATGGGGTCATTTTTGGGCGGTTTCTATTATGTAAGCCTCACAAAGTGACTTCAGAGCTGTAGTGGTCCCTAAAAATTGGGTTTTTGTAAATTTCTGAAAAATTTCAATATTTGCTTCTAAACTTCTAAGCCTTGTAACATCCCCAAAAAATAAAATATCATTCCCAAAATAATTCAAACATGAAGTAGACATATGGGGAATGTTAAGTTATCACAATTTGGGGGGGTATTACTATGTATTACAGAAGTAGAGAAACTGAAACTTTGAAATTTGCTAATTTTTCCAAACTTTTGGTAAATTAGGTATTTTATTATGCAAAATTTTTTATTATTTTTTACTTCATTTTACCAGTGTCATGAAGTACAATATGTGACGAAAAAACAATCTCAGAATGGCCTGGATAAGTCAAAGAGTTTTAAAGTTATCAGCACTTAAAGTGACAGTGGTCAGATTTGCAAAAAATGGCCAAGTCCTTAAGGTGTAATCGGGCTTAAGTCCTTAAGAGGTTAAACAGAAGATGTTTTTTATATTGGTGACAGCCCACCTTGGCAAGATCCCCCAATACCCAGCATTCAGTAAGGAATCTGCACGTTCAGTTTTTCCTCTATGTAGTTGTGAATAGTCCCCCAATATTGTTTCAACTCTGGGCAAGACCAGAACATGTGCAAATAATCCGCATCAGAAACATCACACCTCGGACAATTAGAATGATCCCTAATACCACATTTATTAAGCCAGAGAGGAGTGACATAAAGTCTATGTAGAATATTAAACTGCACCAGAACGTGATTGAAATTATGTGATACCAGTTTTAGATCCTGAGCTAACTTCTCCTGATCCTCCAAGTGAGTCGTTAAACATTCTTTTGGCTGAGGACATTATACTGAAGTCTCTTCCTTTCTGTCTCTTAGAAGCAGCTGTACTGACATTGAGAAGTCTGTGGGAATCTTCTGCTGGGACATGGATGCACATATGAAATCACTGCTAAACTATCTGATACCAACCACCGGCTCGGGCTCTGTAATACCGATCTCACGTCTAAGTGAGGATATTTGGAATCAAGTCCAAAGATATTCTGTAGTTATAGTAATCTACTCGTCACAGACGTATCCGTCCTCAATGAAGAGGTTCCTGGACTTCTGCTCCAGCAAACACGGTACGAGACCCGAAGAGCTGTATGTTATGTAGTATAACTGATACATTGTATATAGGGATCAGTATAGATGATACATTGTATATAGAGATCAGTATAAATAATACATTGTGTATAGGGATCAGTATAAATGATACATTGTATACAGAGATCAAATGATACATTGTATATAGAGATCAGTATAAATGATACATTGTATATAGGGATCAGTATAAATGATACATTATATATAGAGATCAGTATAAATGATACATTGTATAAAGAGATGAGTATAAATGATACATTGTATATAGAGATGAGTATAAATGATACATTGTATATAGGGATCAGTATAAATGATACATTGTATATAGAGATCAGTATAAGGCCTCATGCACACAAATGTATTTTCATTTCATGTCCGTTCAGTTTTTTGGTGGACCGTATAAGGAACCTTTCATTTAATGAGTCCGCAAAAAAAAACTAAAAGGTACTCTGTGTGCATTCTGTTTCCATATGTCCATATTTCTGTTCCCCCAAAAAATAGAACATGTCCTATTATTGTCCACATTACAGACAAGGATAGCGCTGTTCTATTAGGGGCCAGCTGCTCCGTTCCGCAAAATATGGAATGTACACGGATGTCATCTGTATTTTTTGCAGATCTGCTTTTTGCGGACAGCAACATACATACGGTTGTGTGCATGAGGCCTAAATGATACATTGTATATAGGGGCGGAGCTTCTGTATTGTATAGTTTGTGATGTAGCCTCATACATTACATACTGGACTAGACCGATCTCCCCTGATATAAGGAGGTCTTGTTATGGTGGATAATGATGGGGGAGTTGTCCTTAGTGTTTTCTCATAATCTAATGTGAATGTTCAGGAGCGGAGAACATGATAAAGGTGATTATTGATTCGGAAGACGTGGAATCCCAGGAACAGAACCATTCTGAATGGGGACAATCCCCCCCGTGTCCCCAGGTGACCCTGACGGAGGCCGAGCTGGATGCAATCTGTCCATCCGACGATGTGTCTATAGGGAGGAGAATGTCCGACAAAGTGAAGCAGATGAGGAAAATCCTACAAGTGGACGCAGGTGAGTGAGGAATACAATCTCAAGACAATATCATTGGTATGAGGATGTTGGGGGCAGTAGTGGTGTAGGTGGGCTTCCGCTTTGCAGGTCATCTTGGCCGGTGTGGGGGGTGGGATGTAGACCCCATCTGGGACCAGTGATAGACTGGGGCTTATCATCTATTACATCCTGACCCCTGCTGTGCCGGCGGCGGTCGGAGTATTATATGATATTACCGCTTGTCGTGTCTGGTACTAATCGCCTTTCTTTCCCTCTTTACAGATAATTCATCTTTCCATCGTCTCTGGGTAAGGAAAACACAGAGGATCTAATGGCCGAAGTAATCTGTATGTGTGATTAGTGCTGAGCGGATCGAAGTCAATCAAATTGACTTTGATCCGACTTTCAGGAGAAATCTGATTCGCCACAAAGCCAAATTTCCTGGCGCTTCGTGGTAACAAATGAACCGAAATGGTGGCAAAAAATAAAAAAAATACATACTGGCCTCATCCATTTGCACGTGGAGATTCTGAAATCTCGCGCACGCTGCTGTGTGATGTCCCCACATTATCACGATGGCCGGGGAGCGGTGACTTCACCAGTAATGTCAGTCACCACATCAGCACGTGACAGAATTTGTGCTTTTTCTTCAAGATGGCTGCGATGGCCTCTCTCCGAGCAAAAGGATGAGATGAGTATTATTTTTAGCCCCTGATTAACTCCTGAAAGGCCTTAATGTGACTGTCAGAGGCCGCGATCATGTTTGAACGAGTTCATGGATGGGGGAGGGGCGATAGGCGTTCCCTGTCATTGTGCCCACCTCATACAATGGAATGCGTCTTGTGATGAAGTAATTAGTCACAAATCAAATTTCTTTGTGAACTTCGGCGAAGAAGCCAAATTGAATTTTTTCAAACTTCGCTCATCTCTATGTGTGAAGTCAGGAGCCTCTGGTCGCCATAAACCCCCCCAATCACCAACCCCCCACCGATCACCAGAGAATCCCCAAACAACAGAAACCCCCCGATCACCAACCCCCCACCGATCACCAGAGAATCCCCAAACAACAGAAACCCCCCGATCACCAACCCCCCCCCACGATCACCAGAGAATCCCCAAACAACAGAAACCCCCCGATCACCAACCCCCCACGATAACCAGAGAATACCCAAACAACAGAAACCCCCCGATCACCAACCCCCCCCACTGATCACCAGAGAATCCCCAAACAACAGAAACCCCCCAATCACCAACCCCCCACTGATCACCAGAGAATCCCCAAACAACAGAAACCCCCCGATCACCAACCCCCCCCACCAATCACCAGAGAATACCCAAACAACAGAAACCCCCCGATCACCAACCCCCCACGATCACCAGAGAATCCCCAAACAACAGAAACCCCCCGATCATCAGAAATTTCCCAATTATCAGAGGCACCAGAAAAATGCTAATGAATGAGTTATATGTAGCGGTGAGCGAAGTTGATTCGTTCCCCAACTCCGTTTTAATGCTGTATGGGGACCGGTCTCTGTACAGCAGTAAAATGTATGGGCTTCGCGGAGGCAAAATTAATTAAGTCCGAAGTCGTACGAGACTTCAGTGAATAACTTCGGCCGACTTCAGTGAATGATTCTATGACTTTAGAAATATTTTAAAACTGGAGTCCGAATTGAGCTGGTAGTGTATTCCTGTTTTAAAATGTTTTAAGGTTGTAAAATCAAAGGCCGAAGTTATTCAGTGAAGTCTCGCATGACTTCGGACTTAATTAATTTTGCCTCCGCGAAGCCCATACATTTTACTGCTGTACAGAGACCGGTCCCCATACAGCATTAAAACGGAGTTGGGGAACGAATCGACTTCGGGTCTTGGATACAAAGCTGGATTCGCTCGCCCCTTGTGATATGCACCCAAAGTGAAGCCGCTGAAAATGACAACTACAGAGACCAAATGTTTGAGGATAAATTCAAACTTGTAGCGATGTAAAGTCAAAGTAATTCCACAAAATAGACCCAAGTATGAAGAGCATAAAGCCTTCGGTACTTAGAGGGCTATTCCAGTTATGTGAAGTTATCCTTTATGCACAGGATAGGTGATAACTTAGATTGGTAGGGGTCCTACTGCTGGGACCCCCACCGAGCACAAGAATCGTTACCCTGTACCCCCTGGAGCCCCCCAAAATGAACTGAGTGGCTCCATTCATTCCTTTGGTGGTTACAGAGATAGCAGAGTACAGCGCTCACCTATCTCCATCACTCCCATAGAAATGAATGGAGCCGCTCAGCGCATGCCCAACCAGCCTGTTAATTTCAAGGGGCTCCAGGGGGTAGGGGTCCCCGTTCTTGTGATCAGTGAGGGCCCCAGCGGTAGGACCCCTACCACTCTAAGTTATCCCCTATCCTGTGTATAGGAGAAGAGAGGAGGGACAGGTGCTGGTCCTATTACATTCAGTTGGCTCACAGGCACAAGAACACATAGGGGATCACTTCATGCGGCGGGCCGCCCCCTCAGGTGGAGTAGTAGTCCCGGTGCGTAGGATGCGAGTGGTATACTGTGGCCCAATGTTTGTGTCACGGTGCTCCCACCAGGCTGTCTCTTCCTGGGGTCAGTCTCCATTGCAGAGATTGAATTGAAGAATAAAGTGAAGTCCAGACTTGGGAACGTTTCAGTCGTGTTCACTGGAATAACTTTACAATACAATCGGTTTCAAAGGGTTTAGTGCGATTCTCCTTTACTTGGTTCCAGCAGGATGCAATATGGCGGCAGGCCTTCTAAATGCTGCTCTCATTCCTAACTGGCCTTGGCTTCAATATGGTTTGCTGAGGAGGGCGTCTTTTGCCCGTTTTCCCTCTACTCCATTAATGAATCTCTTGGTACAGGATAATGCAAGCAGCGGGTGCTCTGCGAGCTGCTCCCCGGGGCTCCTGCAGCAGGGGGGGAACGCTCCCCTCACTGCACCATGTCTTGTCTCTCTGGACACTACAGCTTCCTGAAACCCCTCCCTTGGTGGGAAACAGGACTGGCCCACTTCTGCCGAAAGGGGGGGAAAAGAATGGTATAGTAAGTTCCATTCTCTCTGCCAGGTACACTGCCACCCGCTGGTGAACCAGGCACAGTGCATGAACATAACAGTGTTTTAGCATATGACTCTTTGCTGATGGTGGTAGCACAGTTGGTGCTGCAAACCAATACAATGGTGGCAAACAGGCTAGCAATAGGCATGTAGGAGTGGCAGTGTCCCTCTGGGCCGCTACACTTCACATAACCGGAATACCCCTTTAAGTTATTACGATGTAACAATCAGCAACATTTCCTGGGATCTGTACGATGATAATTACAATCACCTGCACATTTTGTGTCCTGATATTGTATATTATTTCTAGGAATTTATGGGGGTTGTCAGCCCTGGAATCAGTGTAAAAAAAACTCATCTCACTCATGTCCTGGTCTCTAGGCACTGGTCTGAAACACTGTAACAAAACACCTGCGCTGGGAATTGAAAAACCGAAAAAAAAAAAAAAACATTTTAATGGTCAAATAAACAAAATAACCTTGTACATAACTTAGAGATGGTCGGTCTCCCTGTAACCAGAAAAACCAACAAAGAGATGGCTATCGGTAAAAAATAAGGATGAATTGCTCTTTTTCCACATTTCACTCATGGTAAAAACAAAAAAAAATTTTGGTCATATGGAAAGGCAAAAATGAAAACAATAATTTGGCCGACCGAACAAATATAGAATTGGGATTTTATGCAGCTTTCTTCCCCTGTGATGATGTTCACATTTGTAATTTTTTTCTTTCCTTGCTATTCATGACACAACAATAATATATTCATTATTGTGATAGAAATAATAAAAATAAAAATAAAACTATTATTGATTATCGGGGTGAGTGAAATGACCTGGGATATAAGGGGGTTAATTGCCCGGATACATCTGGAGGTGGTGATGAGTATCTGCTCAGCTCCTCCTGCTCTATCATCTCCAGACTGCAGCTGCAGCACCAGGTTTATGAGACAGTCCCGGCTGTCGGTCTTCTTCAGGGTTTTCTGTCTCTGATGCTCTTCTGCACCTTGTGTATCTTCACTTTCAGGATAGTAAACCTGTTATCGGGATCTTCTCCAGAGAAGCAGAGAGTCAGTATTCCTGGCTGATGAGCGCCCTCGGGTCACACCCTTACAGGGGTCGTATTGCTGAGGTCCGGCCCTGCTGCATCAGTAATAATGGCTTACAGCAGTTTTATCAGGATTTGTCTCTCTGCAAATTCGGGATCCTGTATCACAGCAAGAACAGAGGGAGAATCAATGTGACCGATGTGGATGGCGCCCTGTATGATGAGGAGCTGAAGGTTCTCTCCTCTAGACATGGTAAGAGATGGAGGATTGTGTGCACGAGAATGATAGCCCTAAGTATGATGAGATGTGTGGTTATTAATATGTCCAGTGTGATGGTGGTGACCGGTGGGGTGAGATGTGTGGTTATTGAGATGTCCAGTGTGATGGTGGTGACCGGTGAGGGTGAGATGTATGGTTATTGATATGTCCAGTGTGATGGTGGTGACCGGTGGGGTGAGATGTTGTCACGGAATGTGTACAGGTAACAAGGCAAAACAACATGCATAAATGACTCGCTGGATCCAAAAGCTAAGGAACAAAAGGGAGACCCCTGTAGAAGACCTGGCACTTTCCCTGGCTGCTCAGCCTATGCATAGATCCGAATGGTGGAGGTATGCATATCCACGTACCTTGACTATATAACCCCTGAGCACCCTACAATAGTGAGGGGACACGACCACCGGCTCCCTACACCAGACACGGAGGGAGTCAGGGTCACCTGGAATCCAGCAAACAGAAAATAACAGATAACAGTATAACACTTAACTTTGTAGAGGAGAGGAGAACCAGATGGGCATGCACACATACTCCAGGAAGAAATATAAGCCGCCCAGAAAAGCCTTCTGGGGAAGAATTTAAAGGGAAGCAATTAGTCCAACACATGACAGCTGAGAGAGACTAACGAGAGGAGGAGCTGAATACCACAACACAGAAACTCAAGGAGGAGGTCCTGAAAGGCCTCTGTCAGAGCTTCTCAGCTGTCTGGTTGTGACAGTACCCCTCCCTCTACGAGTGGACTCCGGACACTCAGAACCCACCTTCTCAGGATGGGACCTATGGAAAGCCCTGATGAGACGAGAGGCTTTAATGTCCGTCACTGGGACCCACATCCTCTCCTCAGGACCATACCCCTCCCAGTGAACAAGGTACTGAAGAGAACCGCGGACAAGACGAGAATCCACAATCCCAGAGACCTGAAATTCAAGATTCCCATCAACCATAATCGGAGGAGGAGGCAAAGGCGAGGGTACAATGGGTTGAACATAAGGTTTCAATAAGGACTTATGAAAAACATTATGGATCTTCCAAGTCTGAGGAAGATCAAGACGGTATGCAACAGGATTGATGACAGACAGGATTTTGTAAGGCCCAATAAACCTAGGACCCAACTTCCAGGAGGGAACCTTCAATTTGATATTCTTGGTAGACAACCACACCAGATCACCAACATTCAGGTCCGGACCAAGCACACGTCTCTTATCAGCCACACGCTTATATCTCTCACTCATGCTCTTTAGATTATCTTGAATCTTTTGCCAAATAGATGACAAAGACGAGGAGAATCTGTCCTCATCAGGTAAACCAGAAGACCCCTCTCCCGAGAAAGTCCCAAACTGTGGATGAAACCCATATGCACCAAAAAATGGTGACTTATCAGAGGACTCCTGACGACGGTTATTTAAAGCAAACTCAGCAAGGGACAAAAAAGAACACCAATCCTCTTGATTCTCCGCCACAAAACAACGCAGATATGTCTCCAGATTCTGATTGACGCGCTCTGTCTGGCCATTCGACTGCGGGTGGAAAGCAGAAGAGAATGACAACCGAACCCCCAAGCGAGAACAGAAAGCCTTCCAGAATCTGGAAACAAACTGCGTGCCCCTATCAGAGACTATGTCTGAAGGAATACCGTGCAATTTGACAATGTGATCAACAAATGCCTGCGCCAGCGTCTTAGCATTGGGCAAACCAGGAAAAGGGATGAAATGCACCATTTTGCTAAAACGGTCCACCACCACCAGAATCACAGTCTTCCCCGAGGAACGAGGCAGGTCCGTTATGAAGTCCATGGACAGATGTGTCCAAGGACGGGAAGGAATGGGTAAGGGAAGGAGAGGACCTGATGGCCGTGAATGAGGGACTTTGGCACGAGCGCAAGTCTCGCAGGCTGCCACAAAACCCTCAACCGACTTACGAAGCGCAGGCCACCAGAATCTCCGAGCGATGAGATCCAGTGTGGCTCTTACCCCCGGGTGCCCAGCAAGGACCGTATCGTGGTGTTCTTTAAAAATCTTGTGTCTTAAAGCGAGAGGCACAAACAACCTCCCAGGAGGACAAAGATCAGGAGCCTCTGACTGGGCTTCCTGCACCTCTGCCTCCAATTCAGGAAAAAGAGCAGAGACCACCACACCTTCAGCCAAAATGGGACCCGGGTCTTCAAAATTCCCGCCTCCCGGAAAACAACGTGACAGGGCATCTGCCTTCACATTCTTAACTCCAGGGCGGAACGTGACAGCAAAATTAAACCTATAAAAGAACAACGACCATCTGGCCTGTCTCGGGTTCAGACGCTTGGCTGACTCCAAGTAGGCCAGATTTTTATGGTCAGTAAATACGGTAATAGGGTGTCTGGCTCCCTCTAGCCAATGGCGCCATTCCTCAAAAGCCAACTTGATGGCCAACAATTCCCTATCTCCCACATCGTAATTTCTCTCTGCGGAGGAGAGTTTTCTTGAGAAAAAGGCACACGGTCGCCAATTGGCAGGAGAGGAACCCTGAGACAAGACCGCCCCCACACCCACCTCAGAAGCATCAACCTCAACTATGAAGGGTAACGATAACGAAACATCAGGTTGCACCAAGATGGGAGCGGAAGCAAAACTCTCCTTGATATCAGAAAAAGCCTTACGCGCCTCTACTGACCAAGAAGAAAAATCTACCCCCTTTCTGGTCATATCAGTGAGTGGTTTAACAATAGAAGAATAATTCAAAATGAACTTCCTGTAATAATTGGCAAAGCCCAAAAAACGCATCAGCGCCTTTTGATTCTCAGGAAGCTCCCACTCAAGCACAGCGCGGACCTTCTCGGGGTCCATGCGAAAACCAGAAGCGGAGAGAAGAAACCCCAGAAATTGAATTTCTGGAACCGCAAACACACATTTTTCCAGTTTCGCATATAATTTATTCTCCCGCAGAATGAGCAAGACCTGACGTAAATGTTCCTTATGAGTTTTGAAATCGGGAGAAAAAATCAAAATGTCATCCAAATACACCAATACAAATTTTCCCATCAAATGATAAAAAATGCTGTTCACGAAATGCTGAAAAACGGCTGGGGCATTCATCAAACCAAAAGGCATAACCAAGTTTTCAAAATGGCCCTCAGGGGTATTGAAGGCCGTCTTCCATTCGTCCCCTTCTCTGACACTGACCAGGTTGTATGCCCCTCTTAAATCTAATTTGGAAAAGACTTTAGCCCCAACAACCTGGTTAAATAGGTCCGGGATCAGAGGAAGCGGATAAGGGTCACGAATTGTGATATTGTTCAGCTCCCTGAAATCCAGACAAGGTCTTAAAGAACCATCTTTTTTCTTAACAAAGAAAAAACCAGCGGCAACAGGTGACTTCGAGGGTCGTATGTGTCCCTTTCTCAGACTCTCAGAGATATAAGCACGCATAGCGATCCTCTCAGGTTGGGAAAGATTGTATAAACGAGATTTAGGCAGCTTGGCGTCTGGGATGAGATTAATAGGGCAATCGTACTCCCTGTGCGGGGGCAAATCCTGAACTCCACTCTCAGAGAAGACATCCGAAAATTCAGAGAGAAAATATGGTATAGTCTTAGTAGCAACCTCAGAAACAGATGTCTGAAGGCAATTCTCTCTGCAAAAGTCACTCCAACCATTTATTTGCTTCGCTTGCCAATCAATGGTGGGGTTATGCTTAGTGAGCCAGGGCAGCCCCAACACCAGAGGGGTGGGCAAACCGCTAAGGACGAAACATAACACATCCTCAACATGAGCATCACTCACAATTAAACGGATATTGTGAACAATGCCCTTTAATGATTTCTGAGAAAGTGGAGCGGAATCGATAGCAAAAACAGGAATATCCTTTCTCAAAGCGCACACCTGGAAACCATGAGTTATCGCAAATTGATTATCAATGAGATTGACCGCTGCTCCACTATCCACAAAAATCTCACAAAAAATGTTCTTGCTCTCTAGCGCCACCCTAGCCGGCAGGACAAAACGGGAACTACAAGCAAACGTAAAACCTTCAATTTCCGCCTCAACCCTGCCAATAGTAACAGACGGAACATTTTTCAAAGATTTTTCCCTCTTTGTTTCTGTATTATACCCAGAGAACTGCCTGAATCTCCTAGAGGGACAAATATTTGCCAAATGATTAATACCTCCACAACAAAAACAAACCGTCCCATGCGCCTGAATCTTCTATTGTCAGAAGCAATCAACCCCAGCTGCATGGGCTCCTGCTCAGAAGGGGCTGACAGCGACTGAGACCCCTGCGCACAGAATGGGACCGCTGCACAGTCCTGGGACCGAGTATGACAGGAAGGAGAGATCTCTCCTCTCTCTCTAAGACGCCTGTCAATACGAACGGCCTGAGACATAGCAGAGTCCAAAGAAATAGGCCTTTCATGAAAGGCAAATGCATCTTTCAATCCCTCTGAAAGACCATGGCAAAATTGACTTCGGAGTGCAGCATCATTCCAACCAGTATCAGCTGCCCATCTCCGAAATTCTGAGCAGTATATTTCTGCGGATTGTTTACCCTGGCATAAGAGACGTAGTCTAGACTCCGCCAGAGCAATACGATCCGGATCATCATATATCTGACCCAGGGCTAAAAAGAATTCATCCACTGAACGGAGAGGCCGTGCCCCCTCCGGCAGCGAAAAGGCCCAGGACTGAGCGTTACCTCTGAGCAGCGATATAATGATCCCCACCCTCCGTTCCTCATCTCCAGAGGAAAGGGGAAGAAGGCGAAAATGGAGTTTGCAAGCCTCTCTAAAACGCACAAAATTCTCACTACCCCCGGAGAACGTATCCGGGAGCGAGATCTTAGGCTCAGAACAAGCTCCATGAACACAAGCTGAACCGGTCACTTGAAGCTGAGAAAAAGTCTTACGGAGGTCAGCTACCTCCAATGAAAGACCCTGGAAGCGTTCAGCCAAAAGTGAAACCGGATCCATGCTTGAGACGGTTATGGCGGCTTATAATGTCACGGAATGTGTACAGGTAACAAGGCAAAACAACATGCATAAATGACTCGCTGGATCCAAAAGCTAAGGAACAAAAGGGAGACCCCTGTAGAAGGCCTGGCACTTTCCCTGGCTGCTCAGCCTATGCATAGATCCGAATGGTGGAGGTATGCATATCCACGTACCTTGACCATATAACCCCTGAGCACCCTACAATAGTGAGGGGACACGACCACCGGCTCCCTACACCAGACACGGAGGGAGTCAGGGTCACCTGGGATCCAGCAAACAGAAAATAACAGATAACAGTATAACACTTAACTTTGTAGAGGAGAGGAGAACCAGATGGGCATGCACACATACTCCAGGAAGAAATATAAGCCGCCCAGAAAAGCCTTCTGGGGAAGAATTTAAAGGGAAGCAATTAGTCCAACACATGACAGCTGAGAGAGACTAACGAGAGGAGGAGCTGAATACCACAACACAGAAACTCAAGGAGGAGGTTCTGAAAGGCTTCTGTCAGAGCTTCTCAGCTGTCTGGTTGTGACAGATGTGTGGTTATTGATATGTCCAGTGTGATGGTGGTGACCGGTGGGGTGAGATGTATGGTTATTGATATGTCCAGTGTGATGGTGGTGACCGGTGGGGTGAGATGTGTGGTTATTGATATGTCCAGTGTGATGGTGGTGACCGGTGGGGTGAGATGTGTGGTTATTGATATGTCCAGTGTGATGGTGGTGACCGGTGGGGTGAGATGTGTGGTTAGTAATATGTCCAGTGTGATGGTGGTGACCAGTGGGGTGAGATGTATGGTTAGTAATATGTCCAGTGTGATGGTGGTGACCGGTGAGGTGAGATGTGTGGTTATTGATATGTCCAGTGTGATGGTGGTGACCAGTGTGGAGAGATGTGTGGTTAGTAATATGTCCAATGTGATGGTGGTGACCGGTGGGGTGAGATGTGTGGTTATTGATATGTCCAGTGTGATGGTGGTGACCAGTGGGGTGAGATGTGTGGTTATTAATATGTCCAGTGTGATGGTGGTGACCGGTGGGGTGAGATGTATGGTTATTGATATGTCCAGTGTGATGGTGGTGACCAGTGGGGTGTTATGTATGGTTAGTAATATGTCCAGTGTGATGGTGGTGACCGGTGGGGTGAGATGTGTGGTTAGTAATATGTCCAGTGTGATGGTGGTGACCGGTGAGGTGAGATGTATGGTTATTGATATGTCCAGTGTGATGGTGGTGACCAGTGGGGTGAGATGTGTGGTTATTGATATGTCCAGTGTGATGGTGGTGACCGGTGGGATGAGATGTGTGGTTATTGAGATGTCCAGTGTGATGGTGGTGACCGGTGGGGTGAGATGTGTGGTTAGTAATATGTCCAGTGTGATGGTGGGGACCGGTGGGGTGAGATGTATGGTTATTAATATGTCCAGTGTGATGGTGGGGACCGGTGGGGTGAGATGTGTGGTTATTAATATGTCCAGTGTGATGGTGGTGACCGGTGGGGTGAGATGTGTGGTTATTGATATGTCCAGTGTGATGGTGGTGACCAGTGGGGTGAGATGTGTGGTTATTGATATGTCCAGTGTGATGGTGGTGACCGGTGGGATGAGATGTGTGGTTATTGATATGTCCAGTGTGATGGTGGTGACCGGTGGGGTGAGATGTGTGGTTAGTAATATGTCCAGTGTGATGGTGGTGACCGGTGGGGTGAGATGTGTGGTTATTGATATGTCCAGTGTGATGGTGGTGACCAGTGTGGTGAGATGTGTGGTTAGTAATATGTCCAATGTGATGGTGGTGACCGGTGGGGTGAGATGTGTGGTTATTGATATGTCCAGTGTGATGGTGGTGACCGGTGGGGTGAGATGTGTGGTTAGTAATATGTCCAGTGTGATGGTGGTGACCGGTGGGGTGAGATGTGTGGTTATTGATATGTCCAGTGTGATGGTGGTGACCAGTGTGGTGAGATGTGTGGTTAGTAATATGTCCAGTGTGATGGTGGTGACCGGTGAGGTGAGATGTGTGGTTATTGATATGTCCAGTGTGATGGTGGTGACCAGTGTGGTGAGATGTGTGGTTAGTAATATGTCCAATGTGATGGTGGTGACCGGAGGGATGAGATGTATGGTTATTGATATGTCCAGTGTGATGGTGGGGACCGGTGGGGTGAGATGTGTGGTTATTGATATGTCCAGTGTGATGGTGGTGACCAGTGGGGTGAGATGTGTGGTTATTGATATGTCCAGTGTGATGGTGGTGACCAGTGTGGTGAGATGTGTGGTTAGTAATATGTCCAATGTGATGGTGGTGACCGGTGGGGTGAGATGTGTGGTTATTGATATGTCCAGTGTGATGATGGTGACCGGTGGGGTGAGATGTGTGGTTATTGATATGTCCAGTGTGATGGTGGTGACCGGTGGGGTGAGATGTGTGGTTATTAATATGTCCAGTGTGATGGTGGTGACCGGTGGGGTGAGATGTGTGGTTAGTAATATGTCCAGTGTGATGGTGGTGACCGGTGGGGTGAGATGTGTGGTTATTGATATGTCCAGTGTGATGGTGGTGACCAGTGTGGTGAGATGTGTGGTTAGTAATATGTCCAATGTGATGGTGGTGACCGGTGAGGTGAGATGTGTGGTTATTGATATGTCCAGTGTGATGGTGGTGACCGGTGGGGTGAGATGTATGGTTATTAATATGTCCAATGTGATGGTGGTGACCGGTGGGGTGAGATGTGTGGTTATTGATATTTCCAGTGTGATGGCGGTGACCGGTGGGGTGAGATATGTGGTTAGTAATATGTCCAGTGTGATGGTGTTGACCGGTGGGGTGAGATGTGTGGTTATTGATATGTCCAGTGTGATGGTGGTGACCGGTGGGGTGAGATGTGTGGTTATTGATATGTCCAGTGTGATGGTGGTGACCGGTGGGGTGAGATGTATGGTTAGTAGTATGTCCAGTGAGATGGTGGTGACCGGTGGGGTGAGATGTGTGGTTATTGATATGTCCAGTGTGATGGTGGTGACCGGTGGGGTGAGATGTGTGGTTAGTAATATGTCCAGTGTGATGGTGGTGACCGGTGGGGTGAGATGTGTGGTTATTGATATGTCCAGTGTGATGGTGGTGACCAGTGTGGTGAGATGTGTGGTTAGTAATATGTCCAATGTGATGGTGGTGACCGGTGGGATGAGATGTGTGGTTATTGATATGTCCAGTGTGATGGTGGTGACCGGTGGGGTGAGATGTGTGGTTATTGATTTGTCCAGTGTGATGGTGGTGACCGGTGGGGTGAGATGTATGGTTATTAATATGTCCAATGTGATGGTGGTGACCGGTGGGGTGAGATGTGTGGTTATTGATATGTCCAGTGTGATGGTGGTGACCGGTGGGGTGAGATATGTGGTTAGTAATATGTCCAGTGTGATGGTGTTGACCGGTGGGGTGAGATGTGTGGTTATTGATATGTCCAGTGTGATGGTGGTGACCGGTGGGGTGAGATGTGTGGTTATTGATATGTCCAGTGTGATGGTGGTGACCGGTGGGGTGAGATGTATGGTTAGTAATATGTCCAGTGTGATGGTGTTGACCGGTGGGGTGAGATGTGTGGTTATTGATATGTCCAGTGTGATGGTGGTGACCGGTGGGGTGAGATGTGTGGTTATTGATATGTCCAGTGTGATGGTGGTGACCAGTGGGGTGAGATGTGTGGTTATTGATATGTCCAGTGTGATGGTGTTGACCGGTGGGGTGAGATGTATTGTTATTGATATGTCCAGTGTGATGGTGGTGACCAGTGGGGTGAGATGTGTGGTTATTGATATGTCCAGTGTGATGGTGGTGACCGGTGGGGTGAGATGTGTGGTTATTGATATGTCCAGTGAGATGGTGGTGACCGGTGGGGTGAGATATGTGGTTAGTAATATGTCCAGTGTGATGGTGTTGACCGGTGGGGTGAGATGTATTGTTATTGATATGTCCAGTGTGATGGTGGTGACCAGTGGGGTGAGATGTGTGGTTATTGATATGTCCAGTGTGATGGTGGTGATTGGTGGGGTGAGATGTGTGGTTATTGATATGTCCAGTGTGATGGTGTTGACCGGTGGGGTGAGATGTATGGTTATTGATATGTCCAGTGTGATGGTGGTGACCGGTGGGGTGAGATGTGTGGTTATTGATATGTCCAGTGTGATGGTGGTGACCGGTGGGGTGAGATGTATGGTTATTGATATGTCCAGTGTGATGGTGGTGACCGGTGGGATGAGATGTATGGTTATTGATATGTCCAGTGTGATGGTGGTGACCGGTGGGGTGAGATGTGTGGTTATTGATATGTCCAATGTGATGGTGGTGACCGGTGGGATGAGATGTGTGGTTATTGATATGTCCAGTGTGATGGTGGTGACCGGTTCTCTGTAATGTTCTCTGCACAGGGAAGAGTAACGTCATTGTGGTCATAGATGATCTGGAGGACAGCAGTGATGAAGAGAAACGCAGGATTCTAAGTCGTCAGCCGAGTATTGGGACAATGGCCGCAGGTCTATTCCTGATCAGTCTCGAGGAGAAGAAATCAAACTATCAGAGATATCTCATGGTGACCAAAGAACAAGCGGAGAAGAAACTGCAGAACCTGACAGAAGTGATAAGAAAGATGAAATCTGGTAATATCATCATCTGTTCTAGAGCTCACCATGTATGGAGCGCACGCCGTGGTCATACCTGTGGGGTTACACAGGACGGCAGAGTCATTCCTGTGACAGTGACATTATTTTTAAGACTGAAACCAGACGCCGTCCGTCCAGTTCAGCCCCTTATCCTGGAATGCTGATCTGGAGGAAGGCAGGAACCTCCATAAGATTAGACAATGACAGTTTGTTAGTGTTTCTTCAGTTTAGTCATAAATCAGTTGAGGTGGTCGTTTAGGAGAGAGCGGGGCCGGAGACGAGTGGTCAGGCAGCCAGTGACCGGCCTTCTGCAGCCCGCTCTGTGGTGCGTATACTGTACACGCCGGCTGCAGGACCCAAATTCACTTTATCCATGCAAACTCAGAAAACCCCTTTAATCTGTCACCACACATATCCCGATCATTAAAGGGGTTGGCGACTTGTGACCACTGTGCTTGTAAGATGACTGGATGGCCCTTACTTATATGGCCGGAGTTATTATTGGGTGCAGTTTGCTATATTTCATACGTAATGTTGTTAGGGAAATCTTCTGTGCTGTCCACAGGGGGCGCAGTCCATAAGATGGCCGCAGATGGGGGGTCATGTGACCAGACACATCACTCAGGCTTCTTCATTCAGATGGAGTGCAGGCACCGTGTATCTGAGGGGAGGAGATGTCACATGGCGGTGATCAGCCTGGTCACATCACCCTCCATCATCAGCCATTTCATTCACAACATCTCTGTGTGGGCAACAAAAAACACCACAAACTGGCGCTGAATTTCAACACAGTTTATATTAGTGAGTGCTGTGCAGTCATCTCACAGACACATCGGTCAACAGCAACCACAAAGTGGCCAAACCCTTTAAGCTTCACAATAGCTAAAGTGAGGACCCAGCAATGCACCAGGGCACTGTTTGTGTGACGGTTTATTACTATTTTATACACTTTTGCAAACTGCATGGCACAAATGGTTAATAAATGTGTCACAAAGCAGATATGGTGTAAACTGCACGGAAGAAAAGTCCCATTATGCTGTAAATCCTCCTGAGGAGACGCAGTTTCCTTTCCTTTCTGCAGAGATCGGTCGGGTCACATATTCCCCTAATATCTTATCCTTTCTCCTGGTGTCTCCCTTCACTTTCCAACACCTTTCGTTAATTTGTAACGATAATTTGTTTTCCCTTAGTCCTAACAGTGGCACAGATGGGGTATTCTGCCCCTGTGGACTGGTTAGGACAGGTGGAAGTTTTAATGAACAATAAAAAAACACTGGCATGCACACGCCCTCCCTGCCCCCAATAAAGAGGGGCGTAGCCCTCATGCTATTGTGTAGTAACAAGTAGACCAAAAAAATAACAATAAACAAGGAGGGGGGATTTGTGTGCCACTGTTAGGACTAAGGGAAAACAAATTATCGTTAGAAATTAACGATTCCCTTACATCCTAACCAGTGGCACAGATGGGGATTTAGCAAGTAGAAACCCCCATGGGAGGGTCCTCATGCCTGGCGGAAGATAACACTGTCCGGCCAAATGAGGAATAACTATGTATTCTAGTATCCACTCTATAGTGTGAGATAAAAGTGGAGTGAGAACTCCAAGAAGCTGACTTACAGATCACATCCAATGGGATCGAGCTTCTCTCTGCAAAAGAAGCGGCCACTGCTCGAGTAGAGTGGGCCCTTACAAATTCAGGGGGCTCCGAGCCCTGAGACATATAAGACTCC
Organism: Bufo gargarizans; assembly: GCF_014858855.1. Lineage (NCBI taxonomy): Eukaryota > Metazoa > Chordata > Amphibia > Anura > Bufonidae > Bufo > Bufo gargarizans. The sequence continues at coordinate 199,711,779 of NC_058087.1, forward strand.
CGAATTGCCTCTTTAATCCAGTGACTGATGGAGGGCTTAGAGGCTTTCCTCCCCTTATGGGTACCGGAAAAAAGGATAAGGAGGTTTTCATCCTTCCTAAATACCTTGGAGCATTCCAGGTAAATCCTAAGACATCTCGCAATGTCGAGGGTATGGAGCCCTCTTTCCTCAGAGGAGGGGGATGGAGCCAATGTTGGTAGGGAGATCACCTGGTTAATATTGTCAAAGGAGGGAACCTTTGGGATGAAGGTAGGTAAAAATTTGAGGAGTACCCGATCCTGCAGGAACTTTGTATAAGGCTCAAAGGCAGAAAAAGCCTGGAGTTCCCCAACTCGCTTTGCAGAGGTAACCACCAACAAGAAGGTGATCTTCCAGGTCAGGAACCTGAATCCCGCCTCCTCTAGGGGCTCAAAGGGGGGGAGATGATAACCCCCTGAGCACGACCGATAAATCCCAAACAGGGATGGGTCTGATTACTGTAGGCTTTAATCTTGAGGCTCCCTTCAGGAATCTCTTGATAAGGGGGTCTTGAGAAACAGCTCTGTTGAGACAAGCAGAGATTGCTGAAATCTGCACTTTAAGGGTAGCTGGTGATAGCCCCTTGTCCAAACCGTCCTGTAGAAACTGTAGGATCATCGGGATGGAAGCTTCAGCGGATGTTTGCTGATGCCTAGAACACCAGGACGAAAAAATCTTCCAGATTCTGGAGTAGGCCTTGTTGGTAGCTTCTGATCTGGAGTGCTCCAGGGTTCTCAAGACAGACCCCGATAGCCCTTCTATCCTTGGAAGGGGCTGATCAACCTCCAGGCCGTCAGGTTTAACATTTGAAGGTTTGAGGAGACCTGGGTGCCCCCCGACACCAGTGCTCTCTCTGGGGGAAGCCTCAGAAATTGACCCCGACTTATCTGTAAGAGTTGGGTAAACCAAGCTCTTTTCGGCCAGTATGGGATAATGGCGATAACTGACGCTTGGTCCTGCCTGATTTTCATCAAGACCCTTGGTATCAAGGAAATTGGAGGGAAGATGTAGGCCAGCCTGAACCTCCATGGGATTGACAGTGCATCTATTGCCACTGGGTTGTCCTCCCTGTAAAGGGAGCAATACCTCTCCACCTTGGTGTTGAACCTCGTTGCCATGAGATCGATCTCTGGCATGCCCCACCTGAGCGTTATCTCCTTGAAGACCTCTGGATGAAGTGACCATTCTCCGGTTGGAAGACCTCGGCTCAGGCGATCCGCAATCACATTGTGAACTCCGCGAATGTGAACGGCTGATAAGTGGGTGAGGTTCAGTTCTGCCCAATCCAAAATCACCCCTATCTCTCTCAGGAGACTTTGTGACCTCGTGCCTCCCTGCTTGTTGATATACAACACAGCGGTCATGCTGTCTGACTGTACCTTCACTGCCTTCCCTCGAATGATGGGAGCAAAATGAAGAAGAGCTAGCCTGATTGCTCTGATCTCCAGGAGATTCGATGACAATAACCTCTCCTGAGGTGTCCAAGTTCCCTGGACTGTCTTGTCCTGAAGATGTGCACCCCAGCCTACTAGGGATGCGTCTGAAGTAAGTATGATCCAAGAGGGCTGGATCAGGGACTTTCCGTGAGGTGGGACCACCACCTCAGAGAGGATCGGACTTTGTAAGGCAGGGAGAGCACGGAATTGAGTCCCACTGGACTGTGATTGCACTTGGCTAATACTTCCGACTGGAGCGGACGTAGATGCCATAATGCCCAAGGTACCGCCTCTGCGGTTGAAGACATTAGTCCCAACATCCTCATCCACGTTCGAATCGTTACCTGTTTTGGTACAGAGAGGGAATGGGCTGTCTGTTGCACGGATTGCTTTCTTTCGGGAGTGAGATGAATTGTCATCCTGACTGAATCCACCATGAACCCCAGGAACCTTACCGAGGTGGCTGGTTGAAGTTGGGATTTGTCCCAATTGATTATCCATCCTAACTGATGTAGGAATGTAACAGCCTGTTGGATGTGTTGGGACAGGATCGCTTGGGAAGGAGCTCTGAGGAGCCAGTCGTCCAGGTATGGAACTATGCTCAAGCCTTGAAGTCTTAGTGCGGCCACCACAGAGACCACCACTTTGGTGAAAGTGTGTGGGGCTGAAGAAATCCCAAACGGGAGGGCCACAAACTGAAAATGCTTTAGGACCCCCCGATGTTTACCGCGATCCTTAAGAATCTTCTGGACCCAGGATGGATGGGAATATGGAGATAAGCATCCTTGAGGTCCAAGGTTGCCAAGAAATCTCCCGGCATAAGAAGATTGGTCACTGACTGGATAGTTTCCATACGAAACTTCTTTTGTCTTATGAAACGGTTGAAGAACCTCAGATCTATAATCATTCTCCACCCTCCGGTACTCTTGGGTACCAGGAAAACTGGGGAGTAGATACCTGTTCCCCTCTCTTGGAGAGGAACCTCTTCTAAGGCCCCCTTCTGGAAGTATTCTAGTACGTAACTTTCTAGAATCTTCTGCTTGTTGCTGGGAAGAAGCCTTGTCTGGACAAATTTGTCCAGAGGCCGACTGCTCAAGTCTACAAGGTAGCCCTGAGAAATTACACGCAGGACCCAACTGTCCTGGATATGATCCTGCCAACAAGGTAGAAAGTGTTGTAGGCGACCGCCTACGGGAATGTGGGGAGAAGGAAGCCCGAGATTTCCAGTCAGACCGGCTAAATACCAAGAGCCTCGAGGAGGCCCGCAATCAGAGCGCCGAGGACTTCTTGGGGGGTCTAGAACCCCGAGAGGATTTCCCTCCTCTACGGGAACCCCAATTCCTCTGGGGTCTGGGTTGCGGTTCCGCTCTGGAACCATACCCCCTTCCCCGACCACGAAAGGACTGCTGGGGAAGGGACTTGCCCTTCTTGTCTGACAGCCCCTCCATTATCTGGTCCAGCTCTGCACCAAAAAGTTTGCCGGGTTCATACGCCATGGCACAAAGATTGTGCTTTGAGGTCGTATCGGCCTTCCAGGGTTTCAACCAAAGCGGACGCCTGCCCGCGGTTGAAAGGGCCATAGACTTGGATGCCAGCTTCAGTTGTTGTGGAGCTGCGTCACACAAGTAATCAATGGCAAGGCTGGCCGTCTTGCATGAGGCCAGAATGTCGTCCCTAGAGACCCCATGGTCCAGGTCAGACTCAATTTGGGAGAACCTTGTTTTTAGAAAATTCGCCACTTCGGACGACGCAATCGCGACTGAGGCGGAGGCCGAGGCCGAGGAATAGGAGCGCCTAAGGGCGCAGTCCGCCTTCCGGTCCATTGGGTCCAACAAACTTGACCCGTCGTCTGAAGGGATCAGGGTCCTTCTGGATAATTTCGCGATCGCCATGTCCACCTTCGGGACAGGCCCCCAGGAAGATACCTGATCCTCTTTGACCGGAAACACGGCCTTGAACCTTTTGGTCAACACTGGACCCTTCTCTGGCTTTCTCCACTCTGTTTTCATCAGAGATAGGAGAGAATCATCCGCTTTAAAGGCCCTAGGCCCCCTAGAGGCAGAGGATGAGGCTTCCCCTGGGTCAACGTCCTGGTCCCCCGACCGGACGGATTTTAGTAGCCGCTGGGCCTTCTCCAGCGGGAAAAAATAGGAGAATCCATCCTCCTCGTCCGAGGAGGAGGCGGAACCTTCCCTCGCCTCCTGACCCCCCGAGACCTCCATCGCACGATGGGGGGAGGAGGGACGATGACGCTTGGCGACCAGGGCACTCTTCAGTTCCTGTATGGAGACGTTGACCTGGGTCATGTTGGACTCCATGTACCCCTTCACCCAATCGACCACGTCGTGGACAGATGGCTCCAACTGGGGGAGTGACTTGGCCCTACAGGGTGGGCAGCGGGAGAAATCATAAGAGTCCTCCAGGACAATCTGGCAGTCATGGCACTGCAAGTGGCGCCTCTTGCCCGCGGATTTCCTGCCGGGCTCTCGCTCTCCGTCACCGGTAGACGACATGGCTGAAAATCAAAAGAAACATGAATTTAGAAAAATTCAAGAAAACAGAGCTTAATCGCAAGCTTCAGGATCTTTACCCAGAAGATCCTAGCAAGCTCTTATAATAAGAAAACAAATGATTTTCAGCACAGAGGTAGCAAAACTCTCTAGCACCAAACCACACTCAAGGTTGACAGCAAGCTGCGCTCCAGGAGACTGAACCTGGAGCTTCACCAAGTTTAAATAGGGTTTGTTGGCGCCAAAACGAAAGCCCCGCCCCCAAAGGGGGCGGGGTAAACCTCTGAGTTTATCTCATTTGAAAAACAAGGAAAACCTCTGCATTAGGGACCCAGAAAAGGACCCTGAACCACTTTAAAGGCCCCCACGGCTCTAGTTCTCTAAAATACACCTCCGGCCGACGTTATCAAACGGCCGGAGCGAAAACCGGAAGTGACGTCACTTGACGTCACTTCCGCAAGATGGCGGCGCCCAGCCGAACATGCGGGACGCCGCTACCGCCGCTCCCCACTCCACCTCACGACAGAGGTAAGTCCCAGCCCAGGGCTGTGCCAGACAGACCGGCTGGATACCACAAAGCTATGGGAGGAGCGGCACCGTTCCAAAGGAACCATAATAAGAAAAAGGGAATAGAACTCTCTCCACCACAAGGATGGAGGAGTGCACCACCCGTCCCGTCCTGTCCGCAGGACAGAAAAAAACACAATAGCATGAGGGCTACGCCCCTCTTTATTGGGGGCAGGGAGGGCGTGTGCATGCCAGTGTTTTTTTATTGTTCATTAAAACTTCCACCTGTCCTAACCAGTCCACAGGGGCAGAATACCCCATCTGTGCCACTGGTTAGGACGTAAGGGAATCTCTCATTTTGTGATGCTGAGCACTGGTTGACCTCTCCACAAATGTCAGCATTAGGCTCTTGTCCATAGCCTGCTCGCGTGTTCCTGATCTCTTCCTGCAGTCACACCCATCAATCATCATTATAATCAACAGAACTGATGAAAATCCCGATAATTACCCAGTGCAGACAATCACTCACATTGTAGCAATAAACTACTTGTGTATTACAAATATATGAATGTTAATAAACACAATGTAAATCTTTTATCGTTTAAATTAGGTGAAAAGGCAAAAGGATTGATGCGTTTACTGGGAGCAAGAGAAAAATCTGGAAGAAAAGAGCAAAACAAATAAAAAAGCTGAGAAAATATGAATTTTTAATGAACCAATTTGACAATTGGGGAAATATGATGCTTAATTTAAGATTAGTGTCTCACAATTTTAATCACGTCTTGGTGCAATTTAATATATTACATAGAGTATATGTCCCGCCAGTTCAGCTTAATAAACATGGTTTGAGAAATACCTCTAATTGGCCACGGTGTGATTCACCTGGGGATGATTATTTACATATGTTTTGGTCCTGTAGACTATTAACAGAATATTGGGGGCAATTGCTAAACGTATTACCCAAAAACTGAAAGTAGTGATCCCGTACACGGTAGAATGTTGGATACTGGGTGATTTGATTGCCATAAGTATAAAAGGTTTTTCTTGATTAAAATAATGTTTTTGGTGAGACTTTTAATCGCACGAGTTTGATTCTCACGAAACATTCCTAGTGTGTATACTGGGCTAAATTTGGTCAATAAGATTAAGAGATATGAAAGTATCCTACATAAACAAAGAAATATTGAGCCGAAATGGAATAAGGTATGGGGGATTTGGAAGTTTTACGTTTCCCTGCCTTCACCCCATCATTATCCCTTCTCCGTCCTTGTTGACGGAGGGGATAGGAGACGACGCATTGCAAGGGGAGGGAGGGTTGGGGGTGTACTAGGGGGCAGGGATTAAAGAATAAAAAGAAGAAAATGAATAATGTAGTTGATTAATTTGTATGGAAAATGAGTGTTTGGTTTTTCTTTCTAATAAAAAAAATAAAAAAAATGGATAACTGCATGTGCACTAAGCCAAAGCTAAATGGTAAAGTGCAATAGATAAAGATGTATTAATGAATATACAAATAAATGAAAAACGCAATAAACATATATCTACACCAACAAAAAAATTATATCTGTTACCATTATGTCATGAGTAAGGGTCCGTGCGATAACTGAAATGCATGACTGCATGGATTTTATACTGATGAAATAATAAAGCCTATTTTATTTTTATCACGGAATAAATAAATAAAAAAAGAGAAAATATAACCCAGACAGTATCAGGTGCCCACTGGGGTAAGATCACCCCTTTTTTTAACCTGCAAGATTTACAGAATATTTTTACAGTAGTTGCCCTCTCATCTACCTACCTAATCTCAGAGGGTACCGCAATGGGCACAGACAATAGGCCAGTATTTGATCCTTTTATACATCAGGTTATGGATTAGCTATGATAATCCTTTCGGGAGCTATGAAAGTGTCTAATACGACCTCTGTCACGTTGCAGTTTTTATTTCTTACAGTGCGTTTTAAAGATGAAACCTTTGATCTCATTGGTTGCTATTGGCATCAAATACTTTTTATTGTAGGCAGTTTCATAAATCTTCTCCAGATTATGTCAAATTTAAGTTTGAAAATAGATCCAACAAACCTTCTCCTTATTTCCATCCAAAATATTGAAAGACATATTGACACAAATGCGTGAAAACAACAGGTGTGGGGGGGCACACTCCAAGAGGAAACACAAAGCGGTATAGTGATAATACACTTTAATATGCGGGTGAGTGAAGACAGGTAAGACCGGGCTCGGTTTTGAGCGTTATTACTATTAGTATTGTTTGTGGAAGCAAGCGAGATTGAGCACAATTGCGGGCGTTACACCACAAGCGCACTGGACAGTTTATTGGGCCCCGATAGTGCACCATTGTACTGAATAGCGAAGTGGGCTATTGGCTGATAACTTCTCAGTATTATAATACTTGCTGGATATAATTGATTCTGGACAGCGTCACAGGATTGGGACTATTAGCCATCACGCAGTTCCATTGCGATTTATTGGTGTGTGCCATAGAGACATAGAGAGTGTGGATCATATCGGTTTGCACCTTTATCTGTATATGAACCATATATATTTCATGTATGTTTTAGGGGTATGTTCTTAAAAGTTTAGCATATTAAAGTGTATTATCACTATACCGCTTCGTGTTTCCTCTTGGAGTGTGCCCCCCCCCACACCTGTTGTTTTCACGCATTTTCTTATCCGGTCCTGAGGGTGGGACCTGGGGGTGAGCACCTTTTCCATATAGAGAGGGGATGAGCCGCTGTATCCTTTTTATTCAATATTGACACAAATGACACCAACCCCATAAAATACGCTTATGCGTTCCAAATGCTACAAGCGTTCTTAGTCATAGCGATACAAAATAATTTTGGTTACAGATATATAACCCCCTTTAACACCAAATTCTAATTACTACTAAGTTAGTCTTTAGGGAACATGATGGTTGGTCAGTGGCATTAGTGGCATGATGCAGGTCGCACCAGCAGCCGTATGGAACATGATGGTAGGCAGGCAGACAGACAGACAGCAAGAGTGGCAAGATGGGGCACTGGCAGCAAGAAGAGGTCTACTGATCACATCTAGCCTGCCTGGACTGGGAGAAATTTTCTGTATTAATACATCAATCACATACATGTGCCGCCTCATGAAATTTAACCACCCCCGCCACCTAAAAAAAAAAAGTCAAAATTTCGACCCTGGACCCGGCTGCTGTTACCCAGCTGGAATGTCTGATGAGAAGGAGGAGGAAGAGTCAGATAAGTGTCTGGTGTGGGAGCCAGGCCAACACAATTGTGGGGGGTTTAAAAGGACCTGGCCTAGTTACTCACACTGCTGGAAAAAACATTGTGGGCCGTGAAAGACATTTACTGTCCCTGCCTGTAACAGCTGCTTTAGGTGTTGTAACGGATGATGTAGGGGAAAACACCAAAAGACAATCAAGAAGGAAGGGGAAAGACACTACGCCTCACCGCTAGGGAAGGAAAAGGGTCACCACCTATAAAACCCTGCTCCTGGCCCTAACTCCTATCCGTAAAGGCACCTTTTGATGGTAGAGATACCCACACACGGGAACCTAGAAAACCCTGGTGACCCTTAGATGCCCTAAAGATATTGACAGGGCAGAGACCACCTGTTCCTTCCCTGGTAAAGGAACAATCGTCTTGCTGAGGCCTAGTAAACAACCGGGGGGGGGGGGGGGAACACGAATAGCGGAACACTTAACTTCAGAGGATGAAGGATAAACAGGACTTCAACACGAACCACACTCCAGCTCTTCCAAGACCAAATGAAGCTATCCCAAGCAAGGAGTGATGGGAAAAGTTAGACTAAATAGGGAGAGGTAAAGGTCACATGATCCACACCTGAACAGTGAAAAGTGAAACCAAAAGAGGCTGTCAGATCACTAATGCGTAGATAATCTTTCAGACCTTCTAGGACCTGTCACAGATGTGACAGGTGTCCACCATGGTGTGAACCTTGCCACATAATGAGAATCGCAGGGAGCGGCCTACGTTGTCAGCCACATGAGAGTACAAGGCAATGATGGCTGTTTGGGAGAAATAATGGTGGCTATGAATCTTTCAAAAAGGCTGAGTGCACGCCATTAACTCCCTAAAGGCAGCAGACTCAACTAACTCGTACGGTGGTGACTGTACTGCCAGAAACTTGGACAGGTGGGAATTAAGCTTATGCACCGTCGAATTTCTGGGCGCGTAGAGTTGTTTCCTGACCACACATTTTGTTATTAACAGCTAACAATGGAGCAAAGCAGGCAGAGGAGGAGTCTGAGCGGGAGAAGTGGAAAGGGATGATGACGATGTGAAAGACACCGCACTACTTGTGGATGCGGCCTGGCTGCCGCGAGCTGGACCAGGAGAAAGAGGGAACTCCTGCCAAGGTGGCTGGCTGCCACCTCTGTTTGCCCACTGGATGGGGTGATGCCACTTCATGTGGTTTAATAGAGCTATGGTGCCTACGTTTGTGTTTGCCTGCCATAACCGCTTTCACAAGGCAGCGTGGAGAAAAACTGCCAGATAGAAGATACTCACACACTTGTAGAGGTAGCCAAGCTAGGTTTAGCTCTGGCACATTTTGGGCCAACTCACCCACTGCGTCATTGGCATCACCAGATTCTGAAACAAACATGGCCCTGACTGTTCTTTGGGAGCTATGTGTCCTCTGCTCTTTATTGCCACTGCTATCGCCCTTCTCTTCTGATGTTGCCTCCTCCTCCTCAGCACCCCGGTTCAGCTCTTAGGTCCTGTCCAGCACACAATCGTCATCAGAGTCCTCACCCTCCCTTTTGCTTCTATCAGACTGTGGTTTTTCATGGTGGGTTCTTTGGCCCCCTCCCCTGCTCTGCATTTGCACTTACTGCCACTGTCACTGCCCCCAATGTCAACACCGCAGCTATGGGCGCCACTACTACAACCACCAACCTGGGGTCTGCAGCCTCCTTTCAGCACTTCCTCCTTAGGGCAGTGCAAATGTTGTGCCTTTCTGAAGCCAGCAGGGACAACTGCAGCCTGCTACTACTACTACCACTACCTCTGGCCGGATAGATTGCTGAAGCCTGATGCTCAATTTCGCATTAATACCACAGGTAGATTGCTGCTACACCTTGTCTTGTAGTAATCACATATAAATATGCTGGTTTAATTAAAATTTAACAATGCCAAAAAAATGTAAATTCCAACTGTGTGGAAACTGAAAATGCATAAGTGGACGACTGAGGCTTGACACAGAATTTCTCGTTAATACACACAGGTAGACTGCTGCTATACCTTGTGTCTTGTAGTAATTACATATATATGCTGGTTTAATTATATTTAACAAGGCAAAAAAATAGTGAAATTCCAAATGTGTGGAAACTGAAAATACGTAAATACCGGTAGGTCAATTTCAAATATATATTTTTTTCTTTTTAAAATTCTTTTTATTATTATTGTATAAAAGAATATAAGCAATACAGGCATTCTTACAGTGCATATGACTACAAATCAATAGGTACAGAGGAAATTAAGAGAGATATCAAACAATGCCATATCGCAAAGTCTAGAAGTCATCTGATCGCATACATTGCTGGAACAATTTGAAGTAGCATCATGACACTCTGCTTGCAGTTCGGGGATGAGCAGCAGGTACATCTCATGAAGTAAGACAGTAAATCATCCCTGAAAATAAAATATCAATGCAAAAGTAATGATTGGGGAAGGGGGGGGGGGGGGGGGAGCAGGGAAAGAGAAAGGGAGGGGAGTTATGGAAGAACCCACTTGGGTATTGTCTTCCTTGCAATGATCTATTATTCTGTCTGACGCAGAGGAGAGATATTATGAGCTATATGATATATGTGTGAGAGACTAAGGATGTGTAGAAGAGATAGGGAGAGATACCCACAGGCGAGCATCCTGAAGGTTCTCAAGTGGAGAAGTTCCTGTATTTCTTCCAGGAGGACCAGATAGTCTGGAACATAGCATGTGTTCTAGTCTCCCAGCTAGCTAATTCTTCTAAGTGATACAGTGAATCTACTTTCTCTATCCAGTGGCTGAGTGTTGGTGGAGAATCTGATTTCCAGCGTGTTGGGATCAGTATTCTAGCGGCTGCTAATAGGTGGCTTGTTAGCCTTAGTGAACAATTTGGTATCTTCTCTGGAAATAGGAGTAATAGACAGATCTCTGGTGTCCTGGGTGGGTTTAGTCCCGTAATCAAATTAATCTTGGATAGAACCGACGTGCAGTATGGGACAATGAGCGAGCATGTCCAACATAAGTGGAAATAGGTGCCTGGCTGCTCTTTGCATCTCCAGCAGCAGGGTTATAGTTAGTGTCAGATTTGTTCAGTAGTGCTGGGGTTAAATGCCACCAAGTTAGTGTTTTGTAACCACTCTGTTGCATTCTAATACATTTTGATTATTGTTTAGGTGCAAGCAAAAGTTTAAAGGGAGTCTGTCACCAGATTGTGGCCTAATAGACCGCTTACATAGCGCTCTAGCACAGCAGTCTATGATTCTAATGGTACCTTTGATGTTTGCTTGTGAAGTTCCCTCAAGGCAAAAACTGACTTTTATTCATATGTAAATTAGGGCTCGCAAGTGCCCAAGGCGGCGTTCACCTCGTTGGTGCCCAGGCTGTTCTGCCTCTTTTCGTCATATCCCCGCCCCAGCCTCTTCCTCTGCCCGCCCCGCTCTTCCTTTGCGTCCTCCTTCTCTGCAGCGAGATCCCGTGCCTGCGCTATCCATTGCTTGGCCGGGGCATGCGCACTGCGATGCCCATTGTGGGTGTCTCTGGTCCGCCTCCTCGCCGCTGTTTCTCGCCGTTGGCCGGCGCATGCGTAGTAGCTACTGCGATGCCGTGCCCACAATGGGCATCGCAGTGCGCATGCCCCGGCCAAGCAATGGATAGCGCAGGCGCGGGATCTCGCTGCAGAGAAGAAGGACGCAAAGGAAGAGGCTGGGGCGGGGATATGACGAAAAGAGGCAGAACAATCTGGTGACAGACTCCGTTTAAGTAAATCACCTTCTGAGAATGTTTTATTGAGATCCTTTTCCCATGCTTTAATAAAAGAATGTGCTACGGAAGATAGTAGTCCGCTAAAAGTCGACACAACTTTTTTAGGGGTTTTAAACTCGGTAAGAATAGTTTCAAAGTTTGTTACTGGCCTATGTAGGTTTCCTGCCTGTATTAGTTGTGTGAAAGATGAGGTGAATTTATTGTAAAGTACTGGTGACAAAGATGGATAGCGCAGTTGTACAGAGAGTGATGCCAGGGTGGGGATTGTGCCTGTAGTTATCAGATCGTCAATGGTAGTGTGATTAAGTTTCATCTCTTTAGGTATAGTGTTATTGTGAGCAGTATCTGAGCTGCATATTAACCCTTTCATGACCAAGGGTCATTGATGCCCTAGTGTCCAGGTCAAAATTTCCAAATCTGACATGCGTCACTTTATGTGGTAATAGCTTAGGAATGCTTTTACTTATCCAAGCCATTCTGAGATTGTTTTCTCGTGACACATTGTACTTCATGATAGTCATATATTTGAGTCAATATATTTCACCTTTATTTATGAAAAAATCCAAAATGTACCCAAAATTTTGAAAAATTCACAATTTTCCAAATTTCTATTTATCTGCTTCTAAAACAGAAAGTGATACCTAATAAAATATTTATTACTTAACATTCCCCATATGTCTACTTTATGTTGGAATCATTTTGGAAATGTCATTTTATTTTTTTAGGACGTTAGAGGCTTAGAAGTTTAGAAGCAATTCTTAAAATTTTTAAGAAAATTTCCAAAACCCTCTTTTTAAGGACCAGTTCAGGTCTGAAGTCACTTTGTGGAGCTTACATAGTAGATACCCCCATAAATGACCCCATTGTAGAAACTACACCCCTCAAGTTACTCAAAACTGATTTTACAAACTTTGTTAACCCATTAGGTATTCCACAAGAATTAAAGAAAAATGGAGATGAAATTTCGAAATTTCACTTTTTTGGCAGATTTTCCATTTTATTACATTTTTTTCTTTAACACATTGAGGGTTAAAACAGCCATACAAAACTCAATATTTATTACCCTGATTCTGCGGTTTACAGAAACACCCCACATGTGGTCGTAAACTGCTGTACGGGCACACGGCAGGGCGCAGAAGGAAAGGAATGCCATACGGTTTTTGGAAGGCAGATTGTGCTGGATTGGTTTTCTGAACGCCATATGGTTGTTTTTGTTCTGCCGATCTTCTTGTGTAGGGGATTGTTTTTTGCAGAAAGTGTTGAGGTTTTTATTGGTACCATTTTTGGGTACATAGGATTTTTGGAACAGTTTTCATTTATTTATTTTTACAGCGTTTACCTGAGGGGTTAGGTCATGTGACAGTTTTATAGAGCAGAGCGTTAGGGACATGGCAATACCTAATATGTATACTTTTTCTTATTTATTTAAGTTTTACACAATAATAGCATTTCTGAAACCAAAAAAAATATGTTTTAGTGTCTCCATAGTCTGAGAGCCATAGCTTTTTAATTTTTTGGGCGATTGTCTTAAATAGGGTATCATTTTTTGCGGGATGAGGTGATGGTTTGATTGGTACTATTTTGGGGGTCATAAGCCTTTTTGATCGCTCACTGTTGCACATTTTGTGATGTAAGGTGACAAAAATTGCTTTTTTGGCACAGTTTTTTTAATTTTTTTTATGGTGTTTATCGGACAGGGTCTATCATGTGATATATTTATAGATATGGTCGTTACGGACGCGGTGATACCTAATATGTGTATTTTATTTTATTTTTTCAATTTTTTATAGGAAAAGGCAATTTCTTTTTTTAATTTTTAATTTTTTATTTATTTATCATTTTTATTAATTTCACTTTCTTTTTTTATCAAGTCCCTCTTGGATCATGAAGATCTAGTGGGGCTGATAGCTGTACTATACTTTGCAATGCTCTTGCATTGCAAAGTATAATACTATTAGATGCCCTGTAGGTGGCAACAGCGGATGCTTTTGCAAAGCGTCTGGTTGCCATGGCAACCACCGGGTGCTGCCATCGCGGTTACAGCAGAGTGTCAGCATAGAGCTGACACTCTGCTGATGGCGGCGGCTCAGGCATGGAACCCCCGCCATCACACATAGCAGGGGGACCGGGGGCAGCACTGGAAAGGGGGGGGGGGTCGGGGGGGGATGTACGGCCGGCAACATTGAGGGAGGCTGGGGCAGGAGGGGCGGGGAGAATGCATGGGGCGGGGAGGGGGTGGAGGACCGCATCAGGAGATGAGCGCAGGAGAGCAGGAGATGAGCTGCAGGCGGACACAAGGGGGGCTTGGAGGGGCACAGATCGCGGGGGAGGCACGAGGAGACTATCTGATTTCAGGCTCTGATCTGCAGAGAGAAGATCAGAGCCTGAAACTGGCATTTTTTCACTGCCGCGATCTGCACAGACTAAGCAATCGGATCGATTGCCGGCATTACTGCACTGTATGCTGTCTGTTACAGCAGCAGGGCTCGGGCAGAAGCTTTAATCCAAACGCTTTGCAGCGCTTGAATTAAAAAGCTGGTTTGACGTTTATAGACGTGATAGCTGCACGGGGCAAGTGCAAATATCACGTATATAAACGTATTGCAGTCGTGAAGGGGTTAAAGATCTAGTTTGCAGTAATGGGGAGGGAAAGGGGAGCATAGTGCTCGTACATCTTTCAAAGCCCATATTCTTTTGGCTTCATTTATAAAGGGGTTCTGTTTTGTGCAATTTACCTGTATCTGTGTAATTTGTCCAGAGAATACAATGTGTCTCAGCGGGTACTGTAGAATATCTTCTTCTATAGGGACCTATAGTTTATGTAGGGGCCTTCTTACCCAGTCTACTATCCTATTCAAGTGGACAGCTCGGACATGTCTGTGGGGCAGGTAGAGCAATACCTCCAAATTTTTTAGGAAGTTGGAGTGTACGATCCTAGACAATTTGATGTAGAAAATGTCGGGGATGTGTATGGGTATAGCTTGGAATAGGTAAGTAATGTTTGACCATGAGACATTTAGCTATATTTTTTCGGCCGAACCAGGATATGTATGGCGTTGGGCAGGACGATATGTATGGCGTTGGCCAGGACGATATGTATGGCGTTGGCCAGGACGATATGTATGGCGTTGGCCAGGACGATATGTATGGCGTTGGGCACTGTCTGAAGAAATTTTTATCCCTAGAAACTTGATGGAAGATTGGGTCCAATCAAATGGCGATGTATTAGCCAGTAAGGAGGACTAACGTTTAGGGAGGGATATGTTTAGAACTTGAGACTTGCTCATATTTACCTTAAAATTAGAAACTGCACCAAATCATTGAATAAGTGCTCTATTATTGGAAGTGAGGTGACAGGATCGGTTAGCAATAGTAACAGGTCGTCAGCGTATGCTGCAGCCCTGTGCTCCATACCTCCACAGCTGATCCCCAATATGCGGGTATCTTGTCTTATTTTCTGCAACAATGTCTCCATAGTAAGAACAAAGAGCAGAGGGGATAGCGGGCAACCCTGTCTAGTACCGTTTGAAATAGGGAACAGCAGTACGGTCTTTATACATTGTGAAAATAGCTTCAATGAAGGTAGGTGGAATACCGAAGGCTGCTAAAGAGGATCGTAAATAGGACCAATCAACTCGATCAAAGGCCTTTTCTGTGTCCGTACTTAGCAGTATTAACGGTTTAACCGAAGTTTTAGCATATGTTATAAGCCATAATACCCTATAGATGTTATCTTTGCCCTCTCTGCCGGGCGAGATCAGAAAAAGGGGGGTGGCCTGTAATCTATGGGCCAATATTTTTGTGAACAGTTTAAGGTCCACGTTAAAGGGGTTGGCACTTATTAAAACTATAAAGAAAGTAGGGAGATATTACACTTACTAATATATCTTCTTAAGCAGATCTGCCTGGTTTCCTGCTATTGGACGCCCCCTCCTGTCCTGCTCTCACCACGCCCCCTCCTGTCCTGCTCTCACAATGCCTACTCCTGTCCTGCTCTCACCATGCCCCCGCCTGTCCTGCTCTCACCATGCCCCTTCCTGTCCTGCTCTCACCACGCCCCCTCCTGTCCTGCTCTCACGATGCCTACTCCTGTCCTGCTCTCCCCACGCCCCCTCCTGTCCTGCTCTCACAATGCCTACTCCTGTCCTGCTCTCACAATGCCTACTCCTGTCCTGCTCTCACCATGCCTACTCCTGTCCTGCTCTCACCATGCCCCCGCCTGTCCTGCTCTCGCCACGCCCCCTCCTGTCCTGCTCTCCCACGCTCCCTCCTGTCCTGCTCTCACCACACCCCCTCCTGTCCTGCTCTCACCACGCCCCCTTCTGTCCTGCTCTCAACACGCCCACTCCCATCCTGCTCTCACCACGCCCCCTCCAATCCTGCTCTCACCACGCTCCCTCCTGTCCTGATCTCACCACGCTCCCTCCTGTCCTGCTCTCACCACGCCCCCTCCTGTCCTGCTCTCACCACGCCCCCTCCTGTCCTGCTCTCACCACGCCCCCTCCTGTACTGCTCTCGCCACGCCCCCTTCTGTCCTGCTCTCACCACGCCCCCTCCTGTCCTGCTCTCACCATGCCCCCTCCTGTCCTGCTCTCACCACGCCCCCTCCTGTCCTGCTCTCCCACGCTCCCTCCTGTCCTGCTCTCACCACACCCCCTCCTGTCCTGCTCTCACCACGCCCCCTTCTATCCTGCTCTCACCACGCCCACTCCCATCCTGCTCTCACCACGCCCCCTCCAATCCTGCTCTCACCACGCTCCCTCCTGTCCTGATCTCACCACGCCCCCTCCTGTCCTGCTCTCACCAGGCTCCCTCCTGTCCTGATCTCACCACTCCCCCTCCTGTCCTGCTCTCACCAGGCTCCCTCCTGTCCTGCTCTCACCACACCCCCTCCTGTCCTGCTCTCACCACGCCCCCTTCTATCCTGCTCTCACCACGCCCACTCCCATCCTGCTCTCACCCCGCCCCCTCCAATCCTGCTCTCACCACGCTCCCTCCTGTCCTGATCTCACCACGCCCCCTCCTGTCCTGATCTCACCACGCCCCCTCCTGTCCTGCTCTCACCACGCCCCCTCCAATCCTGCTCTCACCCCGCCCCCTCCAATCCTGCTCTCACCATGCCCACTCGCATTTAGTTTAGATATCACGTCTCAGAAAGCATGAGTGTTAACTCTACTACATCTGTAGTTTGCAACTTTTTAACGCCACTTTTCAGAAACAAGGGAAATGATAAATCTCCCCCTCTATTCATTCTGGAGCGAACCACATGGTAAATACAATGAGGGGATCCATGATGTCATGTCACCTCTCATGGTATTGGTGGTATTAATTCACATTATCATCTACTTACCTGCATTGAAGGTTTGAATGGACTGTTCCAAGGTAACTGCAGTTTGGCTGGAGACATCAAGAAGATGCTTGATTGGTGAATCTTCAAACAACTTTTCTGGACTTGTAAAGGAGCAGACACAATGTCATTAGCGCATTCACGTAAATATAAAATTGCAATCTAGACCTGAGTGATTTTCATCATGGAAGAACTTATCAAACAGCTGATATTCAAGGCTGAATCTCACGGAGGCGAAGATTGGCTGCGCTGATGTCTTCAATCTGGTCCAGACACAGAAGAAATCCATCTTCAATCTTCTAATACAAACTCCTATGCAGGTCCCAATGCGAGCACAGTGTGCATCAATCTTAGCTCAGTCACTGGCGCGCGCAGGTGCAGTGACTCAGAAAATGCAACTCCTCCTAAGAAATGGAAATGAAAGGATAGGAGAGCTTTCTCCCCATCGCAATATACTGCTATACCACCAACAAAAAAGAGCAAACATCCATCTGACTTCAAAGCGGCTCAGGAGAACAAGGATACCCATCATCCCAGAAACCCATCAACTGCCATGAAGATGTCATCTCATCTTCCAACTGACAGCAGACCAACTGTCAATGCTTCAATGGGTGAGACGTCACTTAAGGAAATACACAGTGACTGCATTCTAAAGGGCACTACAAACACAGATTTACATTTAGACATTGATTCTTCTTCCTCTGACAAGATTCAGATGTTTAAAGAATTTTTACAATTTATCTCTAAAAAAGAAAATTCAGTTTCAACATGCAATGTTTAGTCTGAGTCTTCTAATTGAGCACAAATTACCCCTTCAGCTAATTTTCAATCTGCGGTTATACCCCCAGATTATTACCAACTGACACGTCTAATCCAATTACTTTAAATCCGGAAGGTAACGCAATTCCTGCGATGGAATTTGGCATAGGAATCAAATAAACTTCTGTAAAAGAAGCTTTGACATGCCAAGGCTTTCATTTAACCCAGAGTGTAAAAGAAAAAATTGGGAAAAAAGAATATGTAGACATTTTTTCTCTTTTACCTTCATCTAGAGAGAATTAAAAAATTGATACGGAAAAAGATAAAAAATTGGATGAAGATAAAAAGAGACCTCAGTAAAAGTCATTACTAAATTAGCTACAAGCATTTTGTATATATGCTGCAGTATTGGGTGAAAAACATCCCAATCTTTGCACGAGCTTGTTTTATCACGTAGATACAATATTGGAAGCATATAAAAATTTTGGGGGCTTCGGTTGGTGCCTACTTGACAAATCATTCAGACAAAAACTATCAGTATATCCAAATCTCAATTGGGGAAACAAGGACATTAGGCTTTGGTTGAATCTGATGCTTCCTCAAAGGAATTATCTTTTTCGCCAACAATCCAACAGTCTTAACAACATCAAAAAAGGGATTTGTTTTGCCTTCAATGAAAACTTTTGTAGATGGCAGACGAATTGTAAATATAGACATGAGTGTTCACTCTGTTCCGGATCTCATCCAGCAGCCAAATGTTTTAAAAAACAAGGTATTCACTTTCCACATTCAAATAAAGATCAACAAGCAAATAAGCAAAGTGTTACCGCTGAATACATTAAGGCTAATTCAGTGGCTGAATCTCTATCCAAACAAACAGATGGCCACACTTAATTGATGGGATACCTGAATTTTCTGGTCCAGGTTGTGTTATAGTTGACAATTTATTATCTGTAAATCAAAATATTGATATTGTTAAGGAAAAAATAAATTCTGAAATAATTGCTGGCAGAATAGCTGGTCCATTTGTTTTCCCACCATTTGTTATTTTCCGCATATCCCCACTTGGCTAAGTTTCCAAAAAAGAACAAAACTCCTTTTGTCTAATCCATAACCTAACATTTCCAAAAAAGAATAAGTTGAATGATGAAATTGACAAAAATAAAGCCAGTGTTAAATATTCTTCTTCTGAACAGGCCCTCTCTTTTCTTCATCAGGCAGGTCAAAATGCTCTTCTTGCCAAAGCGGACATTCAATAAATCCGAATTATAATTCATTAGGTTTCCATTCCCTCGGTAGATTCTTTTTTGACATGGCTCTTCCCATGGGTTTTACACTTTCTTGCCACTATTTTGAGGCATTTTCAACATTCTTACATTGGATGTTGGAAATTCATTCAGATGCAGGATATATAATACACTATCTGGATGATTTCTCATTTATAGGCCAAAGGGATTCCAATATTTGTTCTGCTCATTTATATACATTTATCAATATAGCAAATTATTTTAATATTCCTTTGGCCATGGACAAAACTGTTTATCCAGCGACTTATTTAAAATTCTTAGGCATTTTTTAGAAATACTGTTACAATGGAATTCAGTATTCCTGAGGAAAAAATCCTTCAAACTATTAACATTTTAACAGAATTTTGGAAAGAGAAGTAATAGGAATAGCTCACTCCTATGCGACAGGGACCAGGTGCTCTAGGCCAAAAAACGGTATCACCCGTACAGAAGGAAATATTGGAAATAAATAAATGAAATGGACTGGCGCTCTGTATGTGTGGTAGAATATGGATAAAAAATATGCAATGTAAAGTGATCACACAATTTTAATGCACAAAATTCAAATTACAATAAAATCACCAAAATACATGATTATAAAAACCTAAATATAAAAATAGATAGGATCTGTGCTTTAAAACAAACTAATAAAACTGCAACAATGGTATAAGATACTTCATAGGATGATATTAGGTTCCTTCTATTGAATGAATCAAATGAGAGTTCCTTTATATAGGGTTTCCTTTATGTGAAAATGAAAACCAGCTTTGATATCATTCCTCTCAAGAAGTATATATAATGTCCGCAAATTCAAAAGAGCTTGGTAAAGGTATGGGCTCCCAAAATAACTCTATATAAAATCTGTCCAGACCCGATTAGTAATAGCTGTTGATGAATAAAGTGCTGACGTGCACTAAAGGAGGAAAATCTGAATCTTACCTTGGTCCAGGTAATTAACAATTCAATGCATGAACTGATACGGCACACCCGACTTTCATTCCGCTGTTACGTGCGTAATCCCGCGTTGTTCAAACAGACACCAATAGGTCACGTGATCTATGACGTACCTCTAGCTCGTGGTTTGTAGCGAGGTATCGCGAGAACTGATGTTGGAAGTTTTCGTATCTCAAGCGCCAGCAAGTCACGTGGACTGTGACGTACCTCTAGCTCGTAATTTGTAGTGAGGTATCGCGGGAACTAGTGTCGGAAGTTTCTGTATAGAAAGTTTCTTTTCATTGGAGCGCTCCAATCTTTCAAAAGTATCCACAGATTTTCATATCATCTGTATAGAGGCCTCATTTATTTTGATCCAGTGGGAGTTATCAGCTGGTTACGCCAGACGCGTTTCGGGGACCTCTTACCCCTTCCTCAGTGGCAGCTGATCTCCTAATTTTGAACTGACTTTATATAGACCGCCCAGAAAAATCCAAGATGTGGTCTGGATTCAGTATTCTAGGATTTAACTCTATTTTCTATATGCGGTTTCTCATGCGGTTTTGTTGCGTTATTTCGTGTACTTCTGCGTTTTTTGGATATAAAGTATCTTATACTTAGTCCTATCTGTTCAATAAAAATGAGTACTACAGCTATTTGCTTTAGTAAAAAAATCCATAAATAGCAAATAAAATAGTAAATTTCAATATAAAATATTAAATATCATATAGGAACATAGATAGATGAAACGTATTTGTAGTTGTACATAAAGGAATATAATTTATACAAAATACATAGATAGAGGATATACTGTAATGTTTCTACCACCAGAAATGCTGTTATGTAGCTGACTGATATAGCGATGCACCATGTCAGCACTACATAACAGTAGGTTTCTAACAGCAGTCCCTGCAGCCATTTTTGTTAAAAACGTACTTTTATAGA
This sequence comes from Bufo gargarizans, assembly GCF_014858855.1. Taxonomy (NCBI): domain Eukaryota; kingdom Metazoa; phylum Chordata; class Amphibia; order Anura; family Bufonidae; genus Bufo; species Bufo gargarizans. Next base: position 199,732,521 of record NC_058087.1, read on the forward strand.
AATGCTAATGAGCCCCTAGGTGCTATGTGGGCATCATTAGCACCTACAGGGCTCCGTCCACTAACCATTTCAGCCGCCCATCACGTCCCTCCAGCCCGCCCCGCTCCTCTTGATTGACGTGAAACTTCTCAGTATCGAGTACCAATTCCCGCGCCTGCGCCGTGCGCTTCTGTATTCTCCCGGAGCCGGCTTCCTCACTGCGCCTGCGCCAACTGCGTTACAATGAGGAAGCCGGCACCAGGAGCGCGGCATTCACTCACTGCGCCTGTGCTGAATACAGAAGCGCACGGCGCAGGCTCGGGAATTGGTACTCGATACTGAGAAGTTTCACGTCAATCAACAGGAGCGGGGCGGGCTGGAGGGACGCGATGGGCGGCTGAAATGGTTAGTGGACGGAGCCCTCTAGGTGCTAATGACGCCCACATAGCACCTAGAGGCTCATTAGCATATCTATAAAAGTACGTTTTTAACAAAAATGGCTGCAGGAACGACTGTTAGAATCGCTATATCCGTCAGCTACATAACAGCATTTCTGGTGGTAGAAACCCTTTAAATTACTTAAGGAATTGTTGTGTGATGACTAAAGGGATGCATGTCCGACTCCAAGGGAGAGACTCAGTGCTGATAAACAGCCTAACATGAGGCTCTCCGTCGGAGAACACTTTATTCATCAACAGCTATTACTAATCGGGTCTGGACAGATTTTATAAAGAGTTATTTTGGGAGCCCATAACTGATAAGGTCAGGCCCCTAAACTTGGAAATTTGCAATTTTTTTAAATTTTTGGGGTAAATTTGGTATTGTTTTATAAATAAAAATGATTTTTTTTTACTTCATTTTACCAGTGTCATGAAGTACGATATGTGACGAAAAAACTATCTCAGAACGGCATGGATAAGTCAAAGTGTTTTAAAGTTATCACCACATAATGTGACATTGGTCAGATTTGCAAAAATAAGGCTGTGTCCTTAAGGGGTTAAGACTAGGGATGAGCGAACTCGAACTGTATAGTTCGGGTTCGTACCGAATTTTGGGGTGTCCGTGACACGGACCCGAACCCGGACATTTTCGTAAAAGTCCGGGTTCGGGTTCGGTGTTCGTCGCTTTCTTCGCGCTTTTGTGACGCTTTCTTGGCGCTTTTTGAAAGGCTGCAAAGCAGCCAATCAACAAGCGTCATACTACTTGCCCCAAGAGGCCATCACAGCCATGCCTACTATTGGCATGGCTGTGATTGGCCAGAGCACCATGTGACCCAGCCTCTATTTAAGCTGGAGTCACATAGCGCCGCCCGTCACTCTGCTCTGATTAGCGTAGGGAGAGGTTGCGGCTGCGACAGTAGGGCGAGATTAGGCAGATTAACTCCTCCAAAGGACTTGATTAACTGATCGATCTGCAGCTGTGGATCATTGAGCTGCTGATCCTCAATTGCTCACTGTTTTTAGGCTGCACAGACCGTTTGTCAGTCTCATTTTTCTGGGGTGATCGGCGGCCATTTTGTGTCTTGTGGTGCGCCAGCACAAGCTGCGACCAAGTGCATTTAACCCTCAATGGTGTGGTTGTTTTTTGGCTAAAGCCTACATCAGGGTGAAGCTGTCACACCAAGTGCATTTAACCAGCAATAGTCTGTTCATTTTTTGGCCATATACAAAATCAGGGGCAAGCTGCGCCTGTCACCAAGTGCATTTAACCCTCAATGGTGTGGTTGTTTTTTGGCTAAAGCCTACATCAGGGTGAAGCTGTCACACCAAGTGCATTTAACCAGCAATAGTCTGTTCATTTTTTGGCCATATACAAAATCAGGGGCAAGCTGCGCCTGTCACCAAGTGCATTTAACCCTCAATGGTGTGGTTGTTTTTTGGCTAAAGCCTACATCAGGGTGAAGCTGTCACACCAAGTGCATTTAACCAGCAATAGTCTGTTCATTTTTTGGCCATATACAAAATCAGGGGCAAGCTGCGCCTGTCACCAAGTGCATTTAACCCTCAATGGTGTGGTTGTTTTTTGGCTAAAGCCTACATCAGGGTGAAGCTGTCACACCAAGTGCATTTAACCAGCAATAGTCTGTTCATTTTTTGGCCATATACAAAATCAGGGGCAAGCTGCGCCTGTCACCAAGTGCATTTAACCCTCAATGGTGTGGTTGTTTTCTGGCTAAAGCCTACATCAGGGTGAAGCTGTCACACCAAGTGCATTTAACCAGCAATAGTCTGTTTATTTTTTGGCCATATACTACATCAGGGGCAAGCTGCGCCCGTCACCAAGTGCATTTAACCCTCAGTAGTGTGGTTGGTCAAGCTGTGACACCAAGTGCATTTAACCAGCAATAGTCTGTTCATTTTTTGGCCATATACTACATCAGGGGCAAGCTGCGCCCGTCACCAAGTGCATTTAACCAGCAATAGTGTGGTTATTTTTTGGCCATATCCCAGTCTAATTCTGTCACTAAATCCATACCGGTCACCCAGCGCCTAAATACTAGGCCTCAAATTTATATCCCGCTAAATCTCTCGTTACCGCTGTCCTGTTGTAGCTGGGAAAGTTATTTAGTGTCCGTCAAAGCACATTTTTTGTTCTGGGTTGAAGTACAATTCCCAATTTAGCAATTTCATAATTTAGTGGTTTCTGCTATATCAGAGCTATTTGAAATCTATCCCTAAAAGGGTATATAATATTCAAGGTGCACATTGGGTCATTCAGAATAACTTCACACACACCCGCTACTGTGTATTTTCAAGTCTAATTCTGTCACTAAACCCATACCTGTCACCCAGCGCCTAAATACTAGGCCTCAAATTTATATCCTGCTAAATCTCTCGTTACCGCTGTCCTGTTGTAGCTGGGAAAGTTATTTAGTGTCCGTCAAAGCACATTTTTTGTTCTGGGTTGAAATACAATTCCCAATTTAGCAATTTCATAATTTAGTGGTTTCTGCTATATCAGAGCTATTTGAAATCTATCCCTAAAAGGGTAGATCATATTGAAGGTGCACATAGGGTCATTCAGAATAACTTCACACACACCCGCTACTGTGTATTTCCAAGTCTAATTCTGTCACTAAACCCATACCTGTCACCCAGCGCTTAAATACTAGGCCTCAAATTTATATCCCGCTAAATCTCTCGTTACCGCTGTCCTGTTGTAGCTGGGAAAGTTATTTAGTGTCCGTCAAAGCACATTTTTTGTTCTGGGTTGAAGTACAATTCCCAATTTAGCAATTTCATAATTTAGTGGTTTCTGCTATATCAGAGCTATTTGAAATCTATCCCTAAAAGGGTATATAATATTCAAGGTGCACATTGGGTCATTCAGAATAACTTCACACACACCCGCTACTGTGTATTTTCAAGTCTAATTCTGTCACTAAACCCATACCTGTCACCCAGCGCCTAAATACTAGGCCTCAAATTTATATCCTGCTAAATCTCTCGTTACCGCTGTACTGTTGTTGCTGGGCAAGATATTTAGTGTCCGTCAAAGCACATTTTTTGTTCTGGGTTGAAATACAATTCCCAATTTAGCAATTTCATAATTTAGTGGTTTCTGCTATATCAGAGCTATTTGAAATCTATCCCTAAAAGGGTATATAATATTCAAGGTGCACATTGGGTCATTCAGAATAACTTCACACACACCCGCTACTGTGTATTTCCAAGTCTAATTCTGGCACTAAACCCATACCTGTCACCCAGCGCCTAAATACTAGGTCTCAAATTTATATCCAGCTAAATCTGTCCCTAGTGCTGTAGCTGGGCGAGTTATTTAGTGTCCGTTCAAGCACATTTCTTGTTCTGGGTTGAAATACAATTCCCAATTTAGCAATTTCATAATTTAGTGGTTTCTGCTATATCAGAGCTATTTGAAATCTATCCCTAAAAGGGTATATAATATTGAAGGTGCACATTGGGTCATTCAGAATAACTTCACACACACCCGCTACTGTGTATTTCCAAGTCTAATTCTGTCACTAAACCCATACCTGTCACCCAGCGCCTAAATACTAGGCCTCAAATTTATATCCTGCTAAATCTCTCGTTACCGCTGTACTGTTGTTGCTGGGCAAGATATTTAGTGTCCGTCAAAGCACATTTTTTGTTCTGGGTTGAAATACAATTCCCAATTTAGCAATTTCATAATTTAGTGGTTTCTGCTATATCAGAGCTATTTGAAATCTATCCCTAAAAGGGTATATAATATTCAAGGTGCACATTGGGTCATTCAGAATAACTTCACACACACCCGCTACTGTGTATTTCCAAGTCTAATTCTGGCACTAAACCCATACCTGTCACCCAGCGCCTAAATACTAGGCCTCAAATTTATATCCCGCTAAATCTCTCGTTACCGCTGTCCTGTTGTAGCTGGGAAAGTTATTTAGTGTCCGTCAAAGCACATTTTTTGTTCTGGGTTGAAGTACAATTCCCAATTTAGCAATTTCATAATTTAGTGGTTTCTGCTATATCAGAGCTATTTGAAATCTATCCCTAAAAGGGTATATAATATTCAAGGTGCACATTGGGTCATTCAGAATAACTTCACACACACCCGCTACTGTGTATTTCCAAGTCTAATTCTGTCACTAAACCCATACCTGTCACCCAGCGCCTAAATACTAGGCCTCAAATTTATATCCTGCTAAATCTCTCGTTACCCACCGCTGTACTGTTGTTGCTGGGCAAGATATTTAGTGTCCGTCAAAGCACATTTTTTGTTCTGGGTTGAAATACAATTCCCAATTTAGCAATTTCATAATTTAGTGGTTTCTGCTATATCAGAGCTATTTGAAATCTATCCCTAAAAGGGTATATAATATTCAAGGTGCACATTGGGTCATTCAGAATAACTTCACACACACCCGCTACTGTGTATTTCCAAGTCTAATTCTGGCACTAAACCCATACCTGTCACCCAGCGCCTAAATACTAGGCCTCAAATTTATATCCCGCTAAATCTGTCCTTAGTGCTGTAGCTGGGCGAGTTATTTAGTGTCCGTTCAAGCACATTTCTTGTTCTGGGTTGAAATACAATTCCCAATTTAGCAATTTCATAATTTAGTGGTTTCTGCTATATCAGAGCTATTTGAAATCTATCCCTAAAAGGGTATATAATATTCAAGGTGCACATTGGGTCATTCAGAATAACTTCACACACACCCGCTACTGTGTATTTCCAAGTCTAATTCTGGCACTAAACCCATACCTGTCACCCAGCGCCTAAATACTAGGCCTCAAATTTATATCCCGCTAAATCTGTCCTTAGTGCTGTAGCTGGGCGAGTTATTTAGTGTCCGTTCAAGCACATTTCTTGTTCTGGGTTGAAATACAATTCCCAATTTAGCAATTTCATAATTTAGTGGTTTCTGCTATATCAGAGCTATTTGAAATCTATCCCTAAAAGGGTATATAATATTCAAGGTGCACATTGGGTCATTCAGAATAACTTCACACACACCCGCTACTGTGTATTTCCAAGTCTAATTCTGGCACTAAACCCATACCTGTCACCCAGCGCCTAAATACTAGGCCTCAAATTTATATCCCGCTAAATCTGTCCTTAGTGCTGTAGCTGGGCGAGTTATTTAGTGTCCGTTCAAGCACATTTCTTGTTCTGGGTTGAAATACAATTCCCAATTTAGCAATTTCATAATTTAGTGGTTTCTGCTATATCAGAGCTATTTGAAATCTATCCCTAAAAGGGTATATAATATTCAAGGTGCACATAGGGTCATTCAGAATAACTTCACACACACGCTTCTGTGCATTTCCAAGTCTAATTCTGTCACTAAATCCATACCGGTCACCCAGCGCCTAAATACTAGGCCTCAAATTTATATCCAGCTAAATCTGTCCCTAGTGCTGTAGCTGGGCGAGTTATTTAGTGTCCGTTCAAGCACATTTCTTGTTCTGGGTTGAAATACAATTCCCAATTTAGCAATTTCATAATTTAGTGGTTTCTGCTATATCAGAGCTATTTGAAATCTATCCCTAAAAGGGTATATAATATTCAAGGTGCACATAGGGTCATTCAGAATAACTTCACACACCCGCTACTGTGCATTTCCAAATCTAATTCTGTCACTAAACCCATACCTGTCACCCAGCGCCTAAATACTAGGCCTCAAATTTATATCCCGCTAAATCTCTCGTTACCGCTGTCCTGTTGTGGCTGGGAAAGTTATTTAGTGTCCGTCAAAGCACATTTTTTGTTCTGGGTTGAAATACAATTCCCAATTTAGCAATTTCATAATTTAGTCGTTTCTGCTATATCAGAGCTATTTGAAATCTATCCCTAAAAGGGTAGATCATATTGAAGGTGCACATAGGGTCATTCAGAATAACTTCACACACACGCTTCTGTGCATTTCCAAGTCTAATTCTGTCACTAAATCCATACCGGTCACCCAGCGCCTAAATACTAGGCCTCAAATTTATATCCCGCTGAATTTGAATACAATACATTGGGCCAAATAATATATTTGTTGTTGTGGTGAACCATAACAATGAGAAAAACATCTAGTAAGGGACGCGGACGTGGACATGGTCGTGGTGGTGTTAGTGGACCCTCTGGTGCTGGGAGAGGACGTGGCCGTTCTGCCACATCCACACGTCCTAGTGTACCAACTACCTCAGGTCCCAGTAGCCGCCAGAATTTACAGCGATATATGGTGGGGCCCAATGCCGTTCTAAGGATGGTAAGGCCTGAGCAGGTACAGGCATTAGTCAATTGGGTGGCCGACAGTGGATCCAGCACGTTCACATTATCTCCCACCCAGTCTTCTGCAGAAAGCGCACAGATGGCGCCTGAAAACCAACCCCATCAGTCTGTCACATCACCCCCATGCATACCAGGGAAACTGTCTCAGCCTCAAGTTATGCAGCAGTCTCTTATGCTGTTTGAAGACTCCGCTGGCAGGGTTTCCCAAGGGCATCCACCTAGCCCTTCCCCAGCGGTGAAAGACATAGAATGCACTGACGCACAACCACTTATGTTTCCTGATGATGAGGACATGGGAATACCACCTCAGCATGTCTCTGATGATGACGAAACACAGGTGCCAACTGCTGCGTCTTTCTGCAGTGTGCAGACTGAACAGGAGGTCAGGGATCAAGACTGGGTGGAAGACGATGCAGGGGACGATGAGGTCCTAGACCCCACATGGAATGAAGGTCGTGCCACTGACTTTCACAGTTCGGAGGAAGAGGCAGTGGTGAGACCGAGCCAACAGCGTAGCAAAAGAGGGAGCAGTGGGCAAAAGCAGAACACCCGCCGCCAAGAGACTCCGCCTGCTACTGACCGCCGCCATCTGGGACCGAGCACCCCAAAGGCAGCTTCAAGGAGTTCCCTGGCATGGCACTTCTTCAAACAATGTGCTGACGACAAGACCCGAGTGGTTTGCACGCTGTGCCATCAGAGCCTGAAGCGAGGCATTAACGTTCTGAACCTGAGCACAACCTGCATGACCAGGCACCTGCATGCAAAGCATGAACTGCAGTGGAGTAAACACCTTAAAACCAAGGAAGTCACTCAGGCTCCCCCTGCTACCTCTTCTGCTGCTGCCGCCTCGGCCTATTCTGCTGCTGCCGCCTCGGCCTCTTCCTCCGCCTCTGGAGGAACGTTGGCACCTGCCGCCCAGCAAACAGGGGATGTACCACCAACACCACCACCACCACCTCCGTCACCAAGCGTCTCAACCATGTCACACGCCAGCGTTCAGCTCTCCATCTCACAAACATTTGATAGAAAGCGTAAATTCCCACCTAGCCACCCTCGATCCCTGGCCCTGAATGCCAGCATTTCTAAACTACTGGCCTATGAAATGCTGTCATTTAGGCTGGTGGACACAGACAGCTTCAAACAGCTCATGTCGCTTGCTGTCCCACAGTATGTTGTTCCCAGCCGGCACTACTTCTCCAAGAGAGCCGTGCCTTCCCTGCACAACCAAGTATCTGATAAAATCAAGTGTGCACTGCGCAACGCCATCTGTGGCAAGGTCCACCTAACCACAGATACGTGGACCAGTAAGCACGGCCAGGGACGCTATATCTCCCTAACTGCACACTGGGTAAATGTAGTGGCAGCTGGGCCCCAGGCGGAGAGCTGTTTGGCGCACGTCCTTCCGCCGCCAAGGATCGCAGGGCAACATTCTTTGCCTCCTGTTGCCACCTCCTCCTTCTCGGCTTCCTCCTCCTCTTCTTCCACCTGCTCATCCAGTCAGCCACACACCTTCACCACCAACTTCAGCACAGCCCGGGGTAAACGTCAGCAGGCCATTCTGAAACTCATATGTTTGGGGGACAGGCCCCACACCGCACAGGAGTTGTGGCGGGGTATAGAACAACAGACCGACGAGTGGTTGCTGCCGGTGAGCCTCAAGCCCGGCCTGGTGGTGTGTGATAATGGGCGAAATCTCGTTGCAGCTCTGGGACTAGCCAATTTGACGCACATCCCTTGCTTGGCGCATGTGCTGAATTTGGTGGTGCAGAAGTTCATTCACAACTACCCCGACATGTCAGAGCTGCTGCATAAAGTGCGGGCCGTCTGTTCGCGCTTCCGGCGTTCACATCCTGCTGCTGCTCGCCTGTCTGCGCTACAGCGTAACTTCGGCCTTCCCGCTCACCGCCTCATATGCGACGTGCCCACCAGGTGGAACTCCACCTTGCACATGCTGGACAGACTGTGCGAGCAGCAGCAGGCCATAGTGGAGTTTCAGCTGCAGCACGCACGGGTCAGTCGCACTACAGAACAGCACCACTTCACCACCAATGACTGGGCCTCCATGCGAGACCTGTGTGCCCTGTTGCGCTGTTTCGAGTACTCCACCAACATGGCCAGTGGCGATGACACCGTTATCAGCGTTACAATACCACTTCTATGTCTCCTTGAGAAAACACTTAGGGCGATGATGGAAGAGGAGGTGGCCCAGGAGGAGGAGGAGGAGGAGGAGGAAGAGGGGTCATTTTTAGCACTTTCAGGCCAGTCTCTTCGAAGTGACTCAGAGGGAGGTTTTTGGCAACAGCAGAGGCCAGGTACAAATGTGGCCAGCCAGGGCCCACTACTGGAGGACGAGGAGGACGAGGATGAGGAGGAGGTGGAGGAGGATGAGGATGAAGCATGGTCACAGCGGGGTGGCACCCAACGCAGCTCGGGTCCATCACTGGTGCGTGGCTGGGGGGAAAGGCAGGACGATGACGATACGCCTCCCACAGAGGACAGCTTGTCCTTATCCCTGGGCAGCCTGGCACACATGAGCGACTACATGCTGCAGTGCCTGCGCAACGACAGCAGAGTTGCCCACATTTTAACCTGTGCGGACTACTGGGTTGCCACCCTGCTGGATCCACGCTACAAAGACAATGTGCCCACCTTACTTCCTGCACTGGAGCGTGATAGGAAGATGCGCGAGTACAAGCGCACGTTGGTAGACGCGCTACTGAGAGCATTCCCAAATGTCACAGGGGAACAAGTGGAAGCCCAAGGCCAAGGCAGAGGAGGAGCAAGAGGTCGCCAAGGCAGCTGTGTCACGGCCAGCTCCTCTGAGGGCAGGGTTAGCATGGCAGAGATGTGGAAAACTTTTGTCAACACGCCACAGCTAACTGCACCACCACCTGATACGCCACGTGTTAGCAGGAGGCAACATTTCACTAACATGGTGGAACAGTACGTGTGCACACCCCTCCACGTACTGACTGATGGTTCGGCCCCATTCAACTTCTGGGTCTCTAAATTGTCCACGTGGCCAGAGCTAGCCTTTTATGCCTTGGAGGTGCTGGCCTGCCCGGCAGCCAGCGTTTTGTCTGAACGTGTATTCAGCACGGCAGGGGGCGTCATTACAGACAAACGCAGCCGCCTGTCTACAGCCAATGTGGACAAGCTGACGTTCATAAAAATGAACCAGGCATGGATCCCACAGGACCTGTCCGTCCCTTGTCCAGATTAGACATTAACTACCTCCCCATAACCATATATTATTGGACTCCAGGGCACTTCCTCATTCAATCCTATTTTTATTTTCATTTTACCATTATATTGCGATGCTACCCAAAGTTGAATGAACCTCTCCTCTGCCTGTGTGCTAGGCCTAAATATATGCCAATGGACTGTTGCAGTGGTGGCTGACATGAAGCCTGATTCTCTGCTATGACATGCAGACTAATTCTCTGCTGACATGAAGCCAGATTGTCTGTTACGGGACCTCTCTCCTCTGCCTGGGTGCTGGGCCTAAATTTATGACAATGGACTGTTGCAGTGGTGGCTGACGTGAAGCCTCATTCTCTGCTATGACATGCAGACTGATTCTCTGCTGACATGAAGCCAGATTGTCTGTTACGGGACCTCTCTCCTCTGCCTGTGTGCTAGGCCTAAATATATGCCAATGGACTGTTGCAGTGGTGGCTGACGTGAAGCCTGATTCTCTGCTATGACATGCAGACTGATTCTCTGCTGTCATGAAGCCAGATTGTCTGTTACGGGACCTCTCTGCTCTGCCTGTGTGCTAGGCCTAAATATATGCCAATGGACTGTTGCAGTGGTGGGTGACGTGAAGCCTCATTCTCTGCTATGACATGCAGACTGATTCTCTGCTGACATGAAGCCAGATCCTCTTTTACGGGACCTCTCTCCTCTGCCTGGGTGCTGGGCCTAAATTTATGACAATGGACTGTTGCAGTGGTGGCTGACGTGAAGCCTCATTCTCTGCTATGACATGCAGACTGATTCTCTGCTGACATGAAGCCAGATCCTCTGTTACGGGACCTCTCTCCTCTGCCTGGGTGCTGGGCCTAAATTTATGACAATGGACTGTTGCAGTGGTGGCTGACGTGAAGCCTGATTCTCTGCTATGACATGCAGACTGATTCTCTGCTGTCATGAAGCCAGATTGTCTGTTACGGGACCTCTCTGCTCTGCCTGTGTGCTAGGCCTAAATATATGCCAATGGACTGTTGCAGTGGTGGGTGACGTGAAGCCTGATTCTCTGCTATGATATGAAGACTGATTCTCTGCTGACATGAAGCCAGATTGTCTGTTACGGGACCTTTCTCCTCTGCCTGGGTTCTGGGCCTAAATTTATGAAAATTGACTCTTACAGTGGTGGGTGACGTGAAGCCTGATTCTCTGCTATGATATGAAGACTGATTCTCTGCTGACATGAAGCCAGATTGTCTGTTACGGGACCTTTCTCCTCTGCCTGGGTTCTGGGCCTAAATTTATGAAAATTGACTCTTACAGTGGTGGGTGACGTGAAGCCTGATTCTCTGCTATGATATGAAGACTGATTCTCTGCTGACATGAAGCCAGATTCTCTGTTACGGGACCTCTCTCCTCTGCCTGGGTGCTGGGCCTAAATTTATGACAATGGACTGTTGCAGTGGTGGCTGACGTGAAGCCTGATTCTCTGCTATGACATGCAGACTGATTCTCTGCTGACATGAAGCCAGATCCTCTGTTACGGGACCTCTCCTCTGCCTGTGTGTGTGCTGGGCCTAAATATATGCCAATGGACTGTTGCAGTGGTGGCTGACGTGAAGCCTCATTCTCTGCTATGACATGCAGACTAATTCTCTGCTGACATGAAGACAGATTCTCTGTTACGGGACCTCCCTCCTCTGCCTGGGTGCTGGGCCTAAATATATGCCAATGGACTGTTGCAGTGGTGGCTGACGTGAAGCCTCATTCTCTGCTATGACATGCAGACTAATTCTCTGCTGACATGAAGACAGATTCTCTGTTACGGGACCTCCCTCCTCTGCCTGGGTGCTGGGCCTAAATATATGCCAATGGACTGTTGCAGTGGTGGGTGACGTGAAGCCTCATTCTCTGCTATGACATGCAGACTAATTCTCTGCTGACATGAAGCCAGATTGTCTGTTACGGGACCTCTCTCCTCTGCCTGTGTGTGTGCTGGGCCTAAATATATGCCAATGGACTGTTGCAGTGGTGGCTGACGTGAAGCCTCATTCTCTGCTATGACATGCAGACTAATTCTCTGCTGACATGAAGACAGATTCTCTGTTACGGGACCTCCCTCCTCTGCCTGGGTGCTGGGCCTAAATATATGCCAATGGACTGTTGCAGTGGTGGGTGACGTGAAGCCTGATTCTCTGCTATGACATGCAGACTAATTCTCTGCTGACATGAAGACAGATTCTCTGTTACGGGACCTCTCTCCTCTGCCTGTGTGTGTGCTGGGCCTAAATATATGCCAATGGACTGTTGCAGTGGTGGGTGACGTGAAGCCTCATTCTCTGCTATGACATGCAGACTAATTCTCTGCTGACATGAAGCCAGATTGTCTGTTACGGGACCTCTCTCCTCTGCCTGTGTGTGTGCTGGGCCTAAATATATGCCAATGGACTGTTGCAGTGGTGGCTGACGTGAAGCCTCATTCTCTGCTATGACATGCAGACTAATTCTCTGCTGACATGAAGACAGATTCTCTGTTACGGGACCTCCCTCCTCTGCCTGGGTGCTGGGCCTAAATTTATGCCAATGGACTGTTGCAGTGGTGGCTGACGTGAAGCCTGATTCTCTGCTATGACATGCAGACTGATTCTCTGCTGACATGAAGCCAGATCGTCTGTTACGGGACCTCTCTGCTCTGCCTGTGTGCTAGGCCTAAATATATGCCAATGGACTGTTGCAGTGGTGGGTGACGTGAAGCCTCATTCTCTGCTATGACATGCAGACTGATTCTCTGCTGACATGAAGCCAGATTGTCTGTTACGGGACCTCTCTCCTCTGCCTGTGTGCTAGGCCTAAATATATGCCAATGGACTGTTGCAGTGGTGGCTGACGTGAAGCCTCATTCTCTGCTATGACATGCAGACTAATTCTCTGCTGACATGAAGCCAGATTGTCTGTTACGGGACCTCTCTCCTCTGCCTGGGTGCTGGGCCTAAATATATGCCAATGGACTGTTGCAGTGGTGGCTGACGTGAAGCCTGATTCTCTGCTATGACATGCAGACTGATTCTCTGCTGACATGAAGCCAGATTCTCTGTTACGGGACCTCTCTCCTCTGCCTGGGTGCTGGGCCTAAATTTATGACAATGGACTGTTGCAGTGGTGGCTGACGTGAAGCCTGATTCTCTGCTATGACATGCAGACTGATTCTCTGCTGACATGAAGCCAGATCCTCTGTTACGGGACCTCTCTCCTCTGCCTGTGTGTGTGCTGGGCCTAAATATATGCCAATGGACTGTTGCAGTGGTGGCTGACGTGAAGCCTCATTCTCTGCTATGACATGCAGACTGATTCTCTGCTGACATGAAGCCAGATTCTCTGTTACGGGACCTCTCTCCTCTGCCTGTGTGTGTGCTGGGCCTAAATATATGCCAATGGACTGTTGCAGTGGTGGCTGACGTGAAGCCTCATTCTCTGCTATGACATGCAGACTAATTCTCTGCTGACATGAAGACAGATTCTCTGTTACGGGACCTCTCTCCTCTGCCTGTGTGTGTGCTGGGCCTAAATATATGCCAATGGACTGTTGCAGTGTTGGGTGACGTGAAGCCTCATTCTCTGCTATGACATGCAGACTGATTCTCTGCTGACATGAAGACAGATTCTCTGTTACGGGACCTCCCTCCTCTGCCTGGGTGCTGGGCCTAAATATATGCCAATGGACTGTTGCAGTGGTGGGTGACGTGAAGCCTGATTCTCTGCTATGACATGCAGACTAATTCTCTGCTGACATGAAGACAGATTCTCTGTTACGGGACCTCTCTCCTCTGCCTGGGTGCCGGGGCCTAAATATCTGAGAATGGACTGTTCCAGTGGTGGGTGACGGGAAGCCAGATTCTCTGCTATGGAACCTCTCTCCAATTGATTTTGGTTAATTTTTATTTATTTAATTTTTATTTTAATTCATTTCCCTATCCACATTTGTTTGCAGGGGATTTACCTACATGTTGCTGCCTTTTGCAGCCCTCTAGCTCTTTCCTGGGCTGTTTTACAGCCTTTTTAGTGCCGAAAAGTTCGGGTCCCCATTGACTTCAATGGGGTTCGGGTTCGGGACGAAGTTCGGATCGGGTTCGGATCCCGAACCCGAACATTTCCGGGATGTTCGGCCGAACTTCTCGAACCCGAACATCCAGGTGTTCGCTCAACTCTAGTTAAGACACATAAAAATGGCCCCTGAATATAAGACATATTTTTTGTGGGAATTTTTGCCATTGATCCCCCTCTGGTATGTCACTGTCCGTGTTGTGGGACGATTTGTGTACTTCTTGTAAGTATTTGGTGGCTGCAATAATGACCTGAAGGTTTTTCAGGTTCGCCTGCCATTAAAGTGAATGGGGCCCGCCGCAAACTTGCGGTTCGCAAACATTTGATTGCGTTCGCAAAATGTCTCGGACGATATTCGTCCATCACTATTTAGCAGGATGTTCCCATATCTGCAATTTATAGCAATTTATAGAGCACATCGTTATCTCCGCTGAGAGAAAATAACTTTCTTCTCCTCTCCTCTGTACTATTCTCCACTATGTCCTTCTTCTCTGTTCTCTTTTCCTCTGTTCTCTTTTCCCGTGTTCTCCTCTCCTCTGTGTTCCTCAGTGCTTTGGTGTCTCAGGAGGAGATGTCAGATGTAACATTGGCTCATGCAGAGCTCCATAATGATGAGGTTGTGATGAGCATTGATCCATAGAGGAGAAGAGAGAAGCTCCTACAGTGTCAGGCTGTCCGATCAGAGTATCAGAGGAAGCTCTGGTGGGCCCAGGGTCTGATACCATAGTGGGCCCCAATGGTCCAGGAGAAAAGTTTTTTGGGTGCTGCCTTTAGAGCTAATAACTTATAACATTTATTTAAATCAAAACCTATTAGGGAGGACATTATGAGGGATGGACCCCACAAATAATTTCCTTTGGTGGGCCCAAGGAAGCCCAGTCTGACCCTGAGCCCCTATAACAATGGGTGCTGCCACCAGTGTGTGTGCTGTGAAATGACATGAGCAGCCTGTTCATAGTGTCTGAGTAAAATATGCCTCACTACAGCCAGAGGAGAGCGTTCCAGTGAGCTACAGACAGATGTGGAGCAAGTGATCTACTGTAGGACCAGCAGAGGCGCAGATCCATGCATATCTACTAGTGCAACCCCATAAGAAATTCTCAAACATGACAGGTTGTCTGAGTGGTTGCCTCTCTGAGACCCATAGCACCACTGGTGGACAGTCACTTGTATGCAAGAAGGACCAGTTGGATTACCCCACAGTCCCTGGGCCTCCTAACAGGAATGTTCTGAATTATTTGGGGAAAGTTTGTTCTGCAACCATTAAGTGCTGTGCCTCCAAGTGCGTCCTGTAACCACCAGGCATAGAGCGGCACTGGAAATGAAAGTTATCTGCTACTCCACAAAAATCTGCATCTTTCCACCGAGGGGACTAGACCTCATTCTATTCTTTATTATATTATTGTAAGCTCTACAGAATATCTAAAAGAGGTGACATAAAGTAGAGAAAATGCAATGTGTCTAAAGAAGCTCGAAGTCTTTTGTACAGCGTACGCACAGTGATAGATTTGGCGCCTCTTTCGCCCGTCTCCTGTTGGTTTGTGCTGTTATTTTAGATATTACTAATGTCTGCCCCATAATCTTCCATCGCCACCATCATCTCCTTATGAATTCTGTCATGGAACTCTTTGGGCAGAAATGTGTCCCCAAGAACTCTGGAGTGCTCGGAGGAGGCTGGTGCTGAAGACTGAAAGCCCTCACAGATGAGCGGCATCAATCTCAGCACCAATCCTTGGTGTCCAGTCACACAGACCTTTCCCAGAGAGATGACTGGTACAGCTGTGTACACTGTGTGCCCGATATCAACTGGAAATAGCCATTATTTTATCACTCCAGCTACATCTTAAAGCTCTGGTTAGAAGACGTCATCCGTTCCCACTGGATAGAAGAGATGTAGTCCAGATTAATAAATCAGCCGTGGTCAGCTCCTGTAGCTCCACGTAGTTCTATGTTCTCCAGTTATGATTTCTACCTATATAACAGGATATTTCTTTTCTATTATCCGCTATTGTGAATCCATCATCAGCCGTAGTTTCATCTGGAACGAGAGCCATTACTTCTCATTTGCTGTTTGGTTGAATCTTAATATTTCATCTTCGGGTGCAGGATCTCACGTGCGCTCAGAATGTCAGCCACCAGAAATAATCGCAGTCCGCAGCACATTCTTCTGTATTTCGGCATCATTAGAAAGCCTGGTCTAAGTCTAAGAAAATAGGCAGGATAAGTAAGTTTTCTGATTTTTCCAAATGCTTCAGCTCCCTGCTTCCCCTCCCCTGCTTACTAATCTGATCCAGATACTGAAGCTGCACCCCCCTCCTCCCTCTCCTCTATTCACTATACTGATCCTGACACTGCAGCTGCACGCCCTCCTCCCTCTCCTCTATTCACTATACTGATCCCGACACTCCAGCTGCACCCCCCTCCTCCCTCTCCTCTATTCACTATACTGAACCCGACACTCCAGCTGCACCCCCCTCCTCCCTCTCCTCTATTCACTAAACTGATCCTGACTCTGCAGCTGCACCCCCTCCTCCCTCTCCTCTATTCACTATACTGATCCTGACTCTGCAGTTGCACCCCCTCCTCCCTCTCCTCTATTCACTATACTGATCCCGACACTCCAGCTGCACCCCCCTCCTCCCTCTCCTCTATTCACTATACTGATCCCGACACTGCAGCTGCACCCCCTCCTCCCTCTCCTCTATTCACTACACTGATCCTGACACTGCAGCTGCACCCCCCTCCTCCCTCTCCTCTATTCACTATACTGATCCCAACACTGCAGCTGCACCCCCCTCCTCCCTCTCCTCTATTCACTATACTGATCCCGACACTGCAGCTACACCCCCTCCTCCCTCTCCTCTATTCACTATACTGATCCCAACACTGCAGCTGCACCCCCCTCCTCCCTCTCCTCTATTCACTATACTGATCCCGACACTGCAGCTGCACCCCCCTCCTCCCTCTCCTCTATTCACTATACTGATCCCGACTCTGCAGCTGCACCCCCTCCTCCCTCCCCTCTATTCACTATACTGATCCCAACACTGCAGCTGCACCCCCCTCCTCCCTCTCCTCTATTCACTATACTGATCCCGACACTGCAGCTGCACCCCCCTCCTTCCTCTCCTCTATTCACTATACTGATCCCGACACTGCAGCTGCACCCCCTCCTCCCTCTCCTCTATTCACTATACTGATCCTGACTCTGCAGCTGCACCCCCTCCTCCCTCTCCTCTATTCACTATACTGATCCCGACACTGCAGCTGCACCCCTCCTCCCTCTCCTCTATTCACTATACTGATCCCGACTCTGCAGCTGCACCCCCTCCTCCCTCCCCTCTATTCACTATACTGATCCCAACACTGCAGCTGCACCCCCCTCCTCCCTCTCCTCTATTCACTATACTGATCCTGACACTGCAGCTGCACCCCCTCCTCCCTCTCCTCTATTCACTATACTGATCCTGACTCTGCAGCTGCACCCCCTCCTCCCTCTTCTCTATTCACTATACTGATCCCGACACTGCAGCTGCACCCCCTCCTCCCTCTCCTCTATTCACTATACTGATCCTGACTCTGCAGCTGCACCCCCCCTCCTCCCTCTCCTCTATTCACTATACTGATCCCGACACTGCAGCTGCACCCCCTCCTCCCTCTCCTCTATTCACTATACTGATCCTGACTCTGCAGCTGCACCCCCTCCTCCCTCTCCTTTATTCACTAAAATGATCCTGACACTGCAGCTGCACCCCCCTCCTCCCTCTCCTCTATTCACTATACTGATCCTGACACTGCAGCTGCACCCCCCTCCTCCCCCTCCTCTATTCACTATACTGATCCTGACACTGCAGCTGCACCCCCTCCTCCCTCTCCTCTATTCACTATACTGATCCTGACACTGCAGCTCCTCCCCCTCCTCCCTCTCCTCTATTCACTATACTGATCCTGACACTGCAGCTGCACCCCCTCCTCCCTCTCCTCTATTCACTATACTGATCCTGACACTGCAGCTCCTCCCCCTCCTCCCTCTCCTCTATTCACTATACTGATCCTGACACTGCAGCTGCACCCCCCTCCTCCCTCTCCTCTATTCACTATACTGATCCCGACACTGCAGCTGCACCCCCCTCCTCCCTCTCCTCTATTCACTATACTGATCCTGACACTGCAGCTGCACCCTCCTCCTCCCTCTCCTCTATTCACTATACTGATCCTGACACTGCAGCTGCACCCCCCTCCTTCCTCTCCTCTATTCACTATACTGATCCCGACACTGCAGCTGCACCCCCCTCCTCCCTCTCCTCTATTCACTATACTGATCCAGACACTGCAGCTCCTCCTCCTCCTCCCTCTCCTTTATTCACTAAACTGATCCTGACTCTGCTGCTGCACCCCCTCTTTCCTCTCCTCTATTCACTATACTGATCCCGACACTGCAGCTGCACCCCCCTCCTCCCTCTCCTTTATTCACTAAACTGATCCTGACTCTGCTGCTGCACCCCCCTCCTCCCTCTCCTCTATTCACTATACTGATCCTGACACTGCAGCAGCACCCCCTCCTCCCTCTCTTCTATTCACTATACTGATCCTGACACTGCAGCTGCACCCCCCTCCTCCCTCTCCTCTATTCACTATACTGATCCTGATTCTGCTGCTGCACCCCCTTCTCCTTCTCCTCTATTCACTATACTGATTCTGACACTGCAGCTGCACCCCCTCCTCTTTCTCCTCTATTCACTATACTGATCCTGACACTGCAGCTCCTCCCCCTCCTCCCTCTCCTCTATTCACTATACTGATCCTGACACTGCAGCTGCACCCCCTCCTCTTTCTCCTCTATTCACTATACTGATCCTGACACTGCAGCTGCACCCCCCTCCTCCATCTCCTCTATTCACTATACTGATCCTGACACTGCAGCTGCACCCCCTCCTCCCTCTCCTCTATTCACTATACTGATCCTGACTCTGCAGCTGCACCCCCTCCTCCCTCTCCTCTATTCACTATACTGATCCTGACTCTGCAGTTGCACCCCCCTCCTCCCTCTCCTCTATTCACTATACTGATCCTGACACTACAGCTGCACCCCCTCCTCCCTCTCCTCTATTGACTATACTGATCCTGACTCTGCAGCTCCTCCCCCTCCTCCCTCTCCTCTATTCACTATACTGATCCTGACACTGCAGCTGCACCCCCTCCTCTCTCTCCTCTATTCACTATACTGATCCTGACTCTGCAGCTGCACCCCCTCCCCCCTCTCCTCTATTCACTAAACTGATCCTGACTCTGCAGCTGCACCCCCTCCCCCCTCTCCTCTATTCACTATACTGATCCTGACTCTGCAGCTGCACCCCTCCCCCCTCTCCTCTATTCACTAAACTGATCCTGATTCTGCAGCTGCACCCCCCTCCTCCCTCTCCTCTATTCACTATACTGATCTGACACTGCGGCTGCACCCCCTTCTCCTTCTCCTCTATTCACTATACTGATCCTGACACTGCAGCTGCACCCCCCTCCTCCCTCTCCTCTATTCACTATACTGATCCCGACACTGCAGCTACACCCCCTCCTCCCTCTCCTCTATTCACTATACTGATCCCAACACTGCAGCTGCACCCCCCTCCTCCCTCTCCTCTATTCACTATACTGATCCCGACACTGCAGCTGCACCCCCTCCTCCCTCTCCTCTATTCACTATACTGATCCCGACTCTGCAGCTGCACCCCCTCCTCCCTCCCCTCTATTCACTATACTGATCCCAACACTGCAGCTGCACCCCCTCCCCCCTCTCCTCTATTCACTATACTGATCCTGACTCTGCAGCTGCACCCCCTCCCCCCTCTCCTCTATTCACTAAACTGATCCTGATTCTGCAGCTGCACCCCCCTCCTCCCTCTGCTCTATTCACTATACTGATCCTGACACTGCGGCTGCACCCCCTTCTCCTTCTCCTCTATTCACTATACTGATCCTGACACTGCAGCTGCACCCCCCTCCTCCCTCTCCTCTATTCACTATACTGATCCCGACACTGCAGCTACACCCCCTCCTCCCTCTCCTCTATTCACTATACTGATCCCAACACTGCAGCTGCACCCCCCTCCTCCCTCTCCTCTATTCACTATACTGATCCCGACACTGCAGCTGCACCCCCCTCCTCCCTCTCCTCTATTCACTATACTGATCCCGACACTGCAGCTGCACCCCCCTCCTTCCTCTCCTCTATTCACTATACTGATCCCGACACTGCAGCTGCACCCCTTCCTCCCTCTCCTCTATTCACTATACTGATCCTGACTCTGCAGCTGCACCCCCTCCTCCCCTCTCCTCTATTCACTATACTGATCCCGACACTGCAGCTGCCCCCCCTCGTCCCTCTCCTCTATTCACTATACTGATCCCGACCTCTGCAGCTGCACCCCCTCCTCCCTCCCCTCTATTCACTATACTGATCCCAACACTGCAGCTGCACCCCCCTCCTCCCTCTCCTCTATTCACTATACTGATCCTGACACTGCAGCTGCACCCCCTCCTCCCTCTCCTCTATTCACTATACTGATCCTGACTCTGCAGCTGCACCCCCTCCTCCCTCTTCTCTATTCACTATACTGATCCCGACACTGCAGCTGCACCCCCTCCTCCCTCTCCTCTATTCACTATACTGATCCTGACTCTGCAGCTGCACCCCCCCTCCTCCCTCTTCTCTATTCACTATACTGATCCCGACACTGCAGCTGCACCCCCTCCTCCCTCTCCTCTATTCACTATACTGATCCTGTCTCTGCAGCTGCACCCCCCTCCTCCCTCTCCTTTATTCACTAAAATGATCCTGACACTGCAGCTGCACCCCCCTCCTCCCTCTCCTCTATTTACTATACTGATCCTGACACTGCAGCTGCACCCCCCTCCTCCCCCTCCTCTATTCACTATACTGATCCTGACACTGCAGCTGCACCCCCTCCTCCCTCTCCTCTATTCACTATACTGATCCTGACACTGCAGCTCCTCCCCCTCCTCCCTCTCCTCTATTCACTATACTGATCCTGACACTGCAGCTGCACCCCCTCCTCCCTCTCCTCTATTCACTATACTGATCCTGACACTGCAGCTGCACCCCCCTCCTCCCTCTCCTCTATTCACTATACTGATCCAGACACTGCAGCTGCACCCCCCTCCTCCCTCTCCTCTATTCACTATACTGATCCTGACACTGCAGCTGCACCCCCCTCCTCCCTCTCCTCTATTCACTATACTGATCCTGACACTGCAGCTGCACCCCCCTCCTTCCTCTCCTCTATTCACTATACTGATCCCGACACTGCAGCTGCACCCCCCTCCTCCCTCTCCTCTATTCACTATACTGATCCAGACACTGCAGCTCCTCCTCCTCCTCCCTCTCCTTTATTCACTATACTGATCCTGACTCTGCTGCTGCACCCCCTCTTTCCTCTCCTCTATTCACTATACTGATCCCGACACTGCAGCTGCACCCCCCTCCTCCCTCTCCTTTATTCACTAAACTGATCCTGACTCTGCTGCTGCACCCCCCTCCTCCCTCTCCTCTATTCACTATACTGATCCTGACACTGCAGCTGCACCCCCTCCTCCCTCTCTTCTATTCACTATACTGATCCTGACACTGCAGCTCCTCCCCCTCCTCCCTCTCCTCTATTCACTATACTGATCCTGATTCTGCTGCTGCACCCCCTTCTCCTTCTCCTCTATTCACTATACTGATTCTGACACTGCAGCTGCACCCCCTCCTCTTTCTCCTCTATTCACTATACTGATCCTGACCACTGCAGCTCCTCCCCCTCCTCCCTCTCCTCTATTAACTATACTGATCCTGACACTGCAGCTGCACCCCCTCCTCTTTCTCCTCTATTCACTATACTGATCCTGAAACAGCAGCTGCACCCCCCTCCTCCATCTCCTCTATTCACTATACTGATCCTGACACTGCAGCTGCACCCCCTCCTCCCTCTCCTCTATTCACTATACTGATCCTGACTCTGCAGCTGCACCCCCTCCTCCCTCTCCTCTATTGACTATTCTGTTCCTGACTCTGCAGTTGCACCCCCCTCCTCCCTCTCCTCTATTCACTATACTGATCCTGACACTTCAGCTGCACCCCCCTCCTCCCTCTCCTCTATTGACTATACTGATCCTGACTCTGCAGCTGCCTCCCCCCTCCTCCCTCTCCTCTATTCACTAAAATGATCCTGACATCTGCAGCTGCACCCCCTCCCTCCTCTCCTCTATTCACTATACTGATCCTGACTCTGCAGCTGCACCCCCTCCCCCCTCTCCTCTATTCACTAAACTGATCCTGATTCTGCAGCTGCACCCCCCTCCTCCCTCTCCTCTATTCACTATACTGATCCTGACACTGCGGCTGCACCCCCTTCTCCTTCTCCTCTATTCACTATACTGATCCTGACACTGCAGCTGCACCCCCCTCCTCCCTCTCCTCTATTCACTATACTGACCCTGACACTGCAGCTGCACCCCCTCCTCCCTCTCCTCTATTCACTATACTGATCCTGACACTGCTGCTGCACCCCCCTCCTCCCTCTCCTCTATTCACTATACTAATCCTGACACTGCAGCTGCACCCCCTCCTCCCTCTCCTCTATTCACTATACTGATCCTGACTCTGCAGCTGCACCCCCCTCCTCCCTCTCCTCTATTCACTATACTGATCCTGACACTGCTGCTGCACCCCCTCCTCCCTCTCCTCTATTTACTATACTGATCCTGACACTGCAGCTGCACCCCCTCCTCCCTCTCCTCTGTTCACTATAGAGATCCAGACACTGCAGCTGCACCCCCCTCCTCCCTCTCCTCTGTTCTCTATACCGATCCTGACTCTGCAGCTGCACCCCCCTCCTCCCTCTCCTCTATTCACTATATTGATCCTGACTCTGCAGCTGCACCCCCTCCTCCCTCTTCTCTATTCACTATTCTGATCCCGACACTTCAGCTGCACCCCCCTCCTCCCTCTCCTCTATTCACTATTCTGATCCCGACACCGCAGCTCCTCCTCCTCCTCCCTCTCCTGTATTCACTATACTGATCCTGACACTGCAGCTGCACCCCCCTCCTCCCTCTCCTCTATTCACTATACTGATCTTGACACTGCAGCTGCACCCCCCTCCTCCCTCTGCCCTGTTCACTATACTGATCCTGACTCTGCATCTGCACCCCCCTCCTCCCTCTCCTCTATTCACTATACTGATCCTGACTCTGCATCTGCACCCCCTCTTCCCTCTCCCCTCCTCCCTCTCTATTGTATTTCTCAGCACAGATTCTTGAACTTTTTTTCAATCTTGCAGGCAGAGAACTTCCTGCACAACTATATACACCATTCACTGATAACAATGCTAGGCAAATGTATGTAAAAAAAAAGAGCAAAGAAAAACACACACACACACATCATGGAATGTGATACTGTTATTGTGACTTACCATAGAATGAGTTGAAAGAATATTTACTAAAGCTGTACCTTTAAAAATGCACAAACTCTAGAAAATGTTGCAAACAACATGCGGTTTTATTAAAATGTTAGAAGGAATTAGAAGAAAAGCCCAAAGTTTTTCATGCAGGGTGATAACAGGGAAAATGTAAGCATTTTTACCAGATTCTGAGAATAAAACGTCCATCAGGCACCGACCGCACTTGACAAATAATCAAAAAGAGTCAAACAAGTGGGAGCAAAGATCATAATGGGTGTCCATAATTAATTTCATCCATAAAGAGAAGATTTGAGCCCTGTGAGATATCATCTATATCTCTATACAACAGGGCTCCAGGTAAGTTATAGAGGAGATCGGCCGAACTCATCATTCTTGATTGTAGACTGTCTCCTCGATGTTCATAAGGAGGTGGTTCAGTTGATTTGGGATTTGGCCATGTATTTAGATGCCCTGCAGCTTGTGAGTTATTGAGCCACCATAAAAGGAGCTTTAATGTGGTCAGGAGTGAACTCATGGTTATAAGAGTAGACATTGAGAGGAGAGATCTGGACTGCAGGCTGAATAGGAATCAGAAATTATAATCTGTGATAGGAGAGATGATTCTCCATGTGTGTGATGGGTAGGGGGTGGAGACCATATCAGTGAGGACCACGCGCTTATGTTTACTGTACGTCCCCGTAGGGATGCCTGGGTAACAGCCTGAGTGCTGACTACTTGAGCAATCGCTGGGTGATAATACTTTAGAATATCAGGAACCAACATCTATATGTAGACATCTGAAGAATCATCTACTGCGAGGAGCAGCGAGGTTCATGCTCCATTCCTTTCTGTAGATACAGGACAGTTTGAGCTTCACAGTCTACAGTTTGCTCAGATGAACTGAAAATGACTCTTCTGGAGGTGATATACTACAGAGTGGGGGCAGGGATAGGAGGGGCGTGAAATATAACTAATCTTCTAGGGAGCATGACCATCTTCATTGATTTAATCCCCAATCAGTCGAACCCAAGAGACGTCCCATCTGATTAAGAGAGGTAATGAGTGATGGAGTCTATAGGAGGAGTGATGTGAACCTCAAGATATGGAATCTAAACCTAAAGTTAACCCCTTAACGACCAGGCCTGCTTGACTTATAACGGCCAAGTTTTATAAAAAAAAAATTATTGTCACATTTCAAGAGCCATAGCTTTTTTATCTTTTCGTTGATTTTCTCATGGATAAGTTGTGTTTCTCACTGGCACCAGTTTGCTGCAGACATTGATGTACTGGGTGTCATTTTGCAGTCAGGGCTCAGGATGTACTAGATCGACCATATGTCCGTGGTAATGACAGAAATGTGTATCTGATTCTGAGAGGTTATTAGCGAGGGTCTTGCTTTGTGTGGCGGGGTGCGGCGTCTCGGTGCATACACGTGTGAATATACCCCATCTAAACCCTAATTGGAAGAAAGAACTGGTTGAAAAATGTTGTGTTAGCCATCCATGGACTCCTCCTTCAGCAGGGGATCGGTGTCATCAGTAGGACCTTCGCCGGTGTCTTCTGTAGAATTTTGTCCTTCATTTGACTTCTTTCCAAAGAAACGTTTAAAAAAAGCTCCTGCTCCTCCTCCTATTGCCCCAGAACCAATGGCTCCACCAAGAGCAGACGCCACTATAACACCTACCTCTGCAGTGAGCACCACTCCAGCTATGACACCTCCTGCTGCCCCTCCAGCCAAACCCAACACAACTAAACCCACTGTAGCTCCCACCATCACATTACGCTTTTTAGAGTATTCAGAGTAAAATGTTTCTTGTTCTTCTTTTAATTCAGTTTGTAAATCATCCATGAGAAGGTTCTTCTGTTCCTCAGATTCAGTCTCCAGGCAAGTTTCATACTCATCCTGGAGAGAGATGACCGCAGACTCCACTTTTGACTTTACTTTAGATGGTTTAGTCATCAAGACCTTATAAAATGGTGGATTCTGTGAGGTAGGAAGACAAAGAAGATTCCAGAGTAACAATAAATAGGAATAGAAAGCCAAATTGTGATTGTTGCAAAAAAAAACTTTGAATATTAAATTCTCCCAAAAATCCTTTTCCAGAGATTCTTAAAAAAAAATAATACAGACTCCAGATCAGACCGCAGACTCTTACATAGAGGCTCACCCTCTCCTTTTCTGGGATTTGTGGCTCCATTCTTTGGCTTGAGGACCTGCACAGATCTGGTTGTGTGACCTCATCTGCGGGTCCTTCAACATTAAAGGCTCACTGACATTGCACAACATTTTTGATGTGTCATAACAACACATCAAATGATTTGATTGGTGGGGGCTGAGTGCTGAGACACCCACCAATTCCTAGAACAAGGAGGGAGAAGCACATGTATAGCATGATCTCTGTCCTCACTGCAGGAGACGGCTCAATAGAAAAACCATGGATGTGTCGTAATTCTGTCTTCTGTAGTGAGGAGAGAGGGAACATTGCCGGCCTCTCAGCCTCTCCGTCTTCAGTTTCTATTGTGCCCCCTTTACATTATTATGAGTAAGTCCAATGGGAGGCAGGGAGGACATTGCTGGGGCAGCTATACCTAGGTCCATGGGATGCAAACACTGCAAGGTAAAACTTTCAGGTATTTTTATTTCCTAATGAAGGGCAGCTAATTAGCATAATTTTCCCATGAAGCATATTCTTCAAGACTGCCTACCCCTATTGTTAGTCTCCACAAGGAGAACCCCCCCAAGAACTAAACACCAGACAAAATTACAAGATTGACATCTCAGACACCTTGTCTACTGTCTTAGCCACGTCCATAATATTAATAATGACGTAACCGATTGATATGACCTTGTACAAGGCATCTCTATGCAAATCAGTCCCAGCAGCCATACACTTTATTCTGGCGCACTGCTCCCCGCCCCTGCGGAGCCCACCTCCTGTAGTAACACAGCGTCACATGGAGTGGAGCAGCCTCTCTAATGTCACTCCCTCACATTCTGTCATCACAGGCTACTCCTACCATGGAGGTCCATGATGAGAAGTTAGAAAGGTCCTGTACCCTTCTAGCAGAACCACCTATGGATGCAGGGCAGGTTTGTCCCTATGACGCTGGCTGACCTGTTGCATGTGCTCTTGGCAGCTGAAGGCATATGTTCATATGTGCCGGCATTGCTGAGAAAAATGAGGTTTTAATATATGCAAATGAACCTGTAGGAGCAACAGGGGTGTTGCCATTGCACCTAGAGGCTCTCCTCTCTCCGTAACTGCTGTGACCTCTGCACTTTGGTTGACAGGGCCAACCAGTGAAAACATCATCACACCTAGACCTGTCAATCAACCCCTGGATGACCCCTTGAACCTTTCATTATTTGCCTCTAGATTTGTGGGGTGGATCGCCCCCATTCAATATTATCCAAAGCAAATGAAGAAGCGATACAGACGTCATCTGATTCCATATTTCCAGTACCTCTTTTTCCAGGATGCTCCTCGCCTGTGTCATGATGTTACATCTCTGCAGGGACACAAGTGTGATATAACGTCAGATAGTAGAGGAGGGTCCGACAGGCAGGAGATCGTCAGCGCCACATTTATAACCAGCTGCTTATTACTGTCAAAAATGGCCCAAAAATTTACTGGAAATGCAGTGAATTAGAAATCTGGGTTGTGAGAGTTTTGAGGAAGAGTCGTATGACGGCAGTGTAATGAATGACATCTCATCGCTCCAATGTTACACTGCTGGAGGAAATGTCACCATACAAGCCCCAAAATGGGCAAATAATGGGTAAGAACATAGGATTCTAACCGGGGACATGTCCAGATATTAACCCTGCGGATGGACATAAAAACAGTCACATCATGGATAGATAGATAGATAGATAGATAGATAGAGATAGATAGATACGGTAGTTGGTTTGTTATTTAATGTTATGCTAGCTATTGTCATGTCATGTATTATACCCAGCACAGCTGTGTATGGACGGCACATCCAAGGTTATTGCTCCTGCTTCATCCCCTTTTGGGAGGTTGGATGGATCCAAGACCTGCCCCTAGCTCAGATAAAGGTGAACATACAATCTGCACTGCCAAGCAAAGGAGTCAGCAATAGTGATGAGCGGCAGGGGCCATATTCGTATTTGCGATATTTCGCAAATTTTTGGTAGAATATTCGTTATATTTGAGAATATTCTAAAAACCAAATATATAGCACTATATTCGATATAGTGCTATATATTAGTTTTTTAGAATATTCGAAAAACAAATATATTCAATATAGTGCTATAATCGCACTATATCTAATATATTTGTTTTTTAGAATATTCTTTATTTTTATTTTTTTTCAATCTGTACATTTATTCATCTTTGGCATACTACTCACCGACAAGCATCCCTGTCACCATGGGAACGCCTGGTGGTTAGAATATTCCGGTGTTGTGTAGATTTTATTATTTTCCCTTATAAGATGGTTATAAGGGAAAATAATAGCATTCTTAATACAGAACGCTAAGTAAATTAGGGATGGAGGAGTTAAAAAAATAATAATAATAATTAAACTCACCTCCACCAATTGTTCGCGCAGCCCTGCTCGTCTTCTGTATTCTTCTTTGAGGACCTGGGAGGAAAAGGACCTTTGGTGACGTCACTGCGCTCCTCACATGGCCCCATGGTGATGGATCATGTGATGGACCATGTGATGAGCGCAGTGACATCACCAAAGGTCCTTTTCCTTCCAGGTCCCCAAAGAAGAATACAGAAGACGAGCTCGGCTGCGCAAACAATTGGATTAGCTGAGTTTAATTTATTATTATTTTTTTTTTTAGCCCCTCCATCCCTAATTTACTTAGCATTTTGTATTCAGAATGCTATTATTTTCCCTTATAACCATGTTATAAGGAAAAATAATAAAAATCTACACAACCCTGGTATACTCTAACCACCAGGCGTTCCCATGGCGACGGGGATGCTTGTCGGGGAGGAGTATGCGAATATTATTCATAGTTATTTACTATGAATCACTATGAATAATATTCGCATACTCCTCCCCAACAAGCGTCCCCGTCACCATGGGAACGCCTGGTGGTTAGAATATACCGTCGGATCTGAGTTTTAGAACAACTGTACAGATTGGAAAAAAAAAAAGGACGAATATTCTAAAAAACTAATATATTTGTTTTTTAGAATATTCGCAATTTCTTTCCATCTAAAGTCATGATTGCTTAAGTTGCTTGTGGGCCAATGACTCATTGGCCCAAAAGCAAGAAGCAGGGAGGAATCATGTGTTCAGATGGAAAAAAATTACGAATATTCGATATAACAAATATATAGCACTATATTCATAATATTCCCAAATTCTCGAAGTTGCGATATTCACGATTAATATTCGCTATTCGAATATTCGCGCTCAACACTAGTCAGCAAGGCAACCTGCTACTAAAGCTAAACAGACTTTGCTGCTGTGCCGGTCGTCATAAAGATATCCTTAAGGGGGTTGTCTCATCATGGACAATGGAGGCATAACGCTAGGATATATCGAGAACGGAGCCCCGCAAGTAAAGTACGGCGCACTGCGCATGCGCAGCCACCCTCTATTCATTTTCTATGGGGCTGGCAAAAGTAGCCGAGCACTTGGCTATTTCTGTCGGCCCCATAGAAATGAATGGGAGCGGGGGCTGCGCATGCGCGGTAAGCCCCCATTAACTTCTATGGGGAGCCGGCTTGGTGGTGGCTGGACCGGAGTCCTCGAGCCACCACCTTACGGTGCTCCGTTCTCGATATAGGTGAGATATACCCCCATTTTATTTTTAACAAACTCCAGGCGGCTTTGATGGGTCTTTTACTAAGGAGAGGCTTCTTTCTACCCACTCTGCCATAAAGCCCAGATTGGTGGAGGTAGCAGCGATGGCTGAGCTTCTGGAAGTTTTTCCCATCTGCACACAGCATGTTTGGAGCTCAGCCAGAGCAACTATTGGGTTCTTGGTCACCTCTGTACCCCAATTACTTAGATTGGTGGGGCGGCCACTATAGCTCCAGGATAGGTCCTGTTGCTCTTCTTCTATATAAGAATGATGGAGTCCACTATGCTTTTGGGAACTTTCAATGCAGAAGGAATGTTTTTGTCTCCTCCAGATCTGTGCCTCTACACAATCCTGTATCTGAGCTCTACAGGCAGTTCTTGGTTTTTGTTCTGATGCATTGTCAGCTGTGAGATCTTATATAGACAGGGCTGTGTCTATACAAATTATGTCCAATCCACTGAATTTACCACAGGTGACTCCAGTCAAGGTGTAGAACATCTGAGAGGATCTAAAGAAAAGGGAGACTCCAGTGCTAAATGCCAAGTGTCACAGCAAAGTGGCTGAATACTTATATCCAGGAGAAAGGGGCTGAATACTTATCTCCATACCAAAATAAAAATAAAATATTTTTAAGAAATTTGCTAAAATTTCTAAAATTCTGCTTTAATTTTTTACATATTAAAGGAGTTTTCAGAAAGTTTACAACTGACAACCTATCCTCTGGATTGGTCATCAGTATCTGTGGGAGTCCGACAGCTTTGAGAAGGCACCGGATCTCCTATGAGCCCTATGGCCTTCTCACAGCTTTTCCTAGGCCATGTAACGTCACGTTCATCAGTCGTGTGGCCTAGAAGCAGCACAGCCCAATAGAAGTGAATAGGATAGCCACTATACAATGTACGGTGCTGGGCTTGGTGAGCAGGGAGAATTCCACAGCACTCACAGGAACGCCGGTGCCTTCTCAAACAGCTGATCAGCAGGGGTCCCGGGTGTCAGACCCCCACCGATCAGAAACTGATCACCTATCCTGAGGACAGCTCATCAGTTATTAAATCTTGGAAAAACTTTTTAATAATTGAGTGCAGAATGATGAAGATAAAGTTGATTTTTTTATATTAGCACAAGCAGCCACATAATAAAATGTGAAAAAGATTAAAGAGTCTGAAGACTTTCCGAATACATGATAGATGGATAGATAGCTGCATGAGGGACATGTCCCTTTTTGGTGCAGCTGCAGCTTTAAGCTGCCCTCCACGATCCTTATTGTTGCCTCCTATTGGGATGTATGTGAGGCAGAAAGGACACGGCTGCTGGCAGGTTTTTGGGTTGGACTGTCCATGCCATAATTCCAATGTAAAATCTGTTTTGTGAATGGTCTCTTAAAGGGGTATTCCCATCTTGGACATTGGGGGCAAATCACTAGGATATGCCCCAATGTCTGATAGGTGCAAGCCCCACCTCTGGGACCCACACCTATACTTACAAGAAAGCCCACAAAGTGCCATAGGGTGCACTGCGCTGGCTCGGCTATTTCTGTAAGCCCCATCGAAGTGAACAGAGCAGTGGCTGTTCTTGCGAAATGGAGAAGTGAATGATGAAGTGGGACCTGCACCTATCAGACATTGGGTGCATTAATTAGTGATATGCCCCCAATGTCCAAGACGGGAATATTTCTTTGAGTTGTGAGCCCTTGTTTATCACCATCCGGTCTCAACTCCACCGCAGAGGACAACCGACCACATTCTCCACTGATGACCTGAGGACTAAGTATGGTTCAGGCCTCTAATAAAGTACAACAGCATGGAGAAGTGAATTCACAGGGACAGGGACAGACAGGACAACCTCTCCAGGATGAGACCTCACAGGAGCCGGTTAATCAACCTCCCCGAGATGAGACTCCTGGTAGAAGCAGGCAAATTGTCTTTGGGATCTGTCTTCCTCCTGTTTCTCCAGCTGTGATGTCTACCAGTCTCGCTATGGGCAGGCGTCTCTCCCAGTTACCAGCTATGATGTCTACCAGTCTCAATATGGACAGTTGTCTCTTCAAATTACCAATTGTGATGTCTACCAGTCTCACTATAGACAGTCGTCTCTCCCAGTTATCAGCTATGATGTCTACCAGTCTCACTATGGACAGTCATCTCTTCCAGTTAGCAGGTGTAATGTCTACCAGTCTCACTATGGACAGTTGTCTCTTCCAGTTACCAGCTATAATGTCTACCAGTCTAACTATGGACAGTTGTCTCTTCCAGTTAGCAGGTGTAATGTCTACCAGTCTTACTATGGACAGTTGTCTCTCCAAATTACCAAATTGCGATGTCTACCAGTCTCACTATAGACAGTCATCTCTCCCAGTTATCAGCTGTGATGTCTACCAGTCTCACTATGGGCAGTCATCTCTTCCAGTTAGCAGGTGTAATGTCTACCGGTCTCACTATGGACAGTCATCTCTTCCAGTTACCAGCTATAATGTCTACCAGTCTCACTATGGACAGTCGTCTGTTCCAGTTACCAGCTATAATGTCTACCAGTCTCACTATGGACAGTCTTCTCTCCCAGTTAGCAGGTGTAATGTCTACCAGTCTCACTATGGACAGTTGTCTCTTCCAGTTACCAGCTATAATGTCTACCAGTCTCACTATGGACAGTCGTCTGTTCCAGTTACCAGCTATAATGTCTACCAGTCTCACTATGGACAGTCTTCTCTCCCAGTTAGCAGGTGTAATGTCTACCAGTCTCACTATGGACAGTTGTCTCTTCCAGTTACCAGCTATAATGTCTACCAGTCTCACTATGGACAGTCGTCTGTTCCAGTTACCAGCTATAATGTCTACCAGTCTCACTATGGACAGTCTTCTCTCCCAGTTACCAGCTATAATGTCTACCAGTCTCACTATGGACAGTCGTCTCTTCCAGTTAGTAGCTGTGATGCCTACCAGTCTTACTATGGACAGTTGTCTCTGCCAGTTACCAGCTATAGTGTCTACCAGTCTCACTATGGACAGTCGTCTCTTCCAGTTAGTAGCTGTGATGTCTACCAGTATTATTGTGGATGATTGTCTCTTCCAATTACCAGGTTTGAAGTCTACCAGTCTGCTTCTGGATGGTCTTCTCTTCCAGTTAGAAGCTGTGATGCCTACCATTCCCACTATGGACAGTCGTCTCTGCCAGTTAGCAGGTGTAATGTCTACCAGTATTATTGCGGATCATTGTCTCTTCCAGTTACCAAGTTTGAAGTCTACCAGTCTGCTTCTGGATGGTCTTCTCTTTCAGTTATGAAGTGTGATGTCTACCAGTCTTCCTGTGGACAGTTATTTCTCCAGGTAGATGATAAATTGTGATTTAATGTGCAGTTATTCAGTTTCAGATCATTGCCCCAAGAAGAGCTGGGAAATGTAGTCCTGCTGCCTTCCCCAATAGCGGGACTCGCTCTCCTCAATGATAGTATGTAGATCACAGAAACATGCAGGATGACTTTCTGCTCTTCATAGATCTTTTCTATGGGTTAGATATAGATATATGATAGATAGGAGACAGAGATAGATAGATTAGATAAGATAGATAGATAGATACGTTTAGATAGATAATGTCCAAAAAACAAATAATGAGGCAGCACTCCAAAGAAGGTAAAGGGTTGTGGACCCGTTTATTACCCCAGTGGTGGACCCGTTTATGACTGGGGTCATAAACAAGTCCACCACCTTTCACCTTCTTTGGATTGCTGCCTCATTATTAGTTTTTTGGACATTGTCTGTGGATTTGTGCCTGGAGTCCAGGAGGGATTGCACCCATTTTCACTTTTAAAGAGAGTGTGCAGCTGTTGTTTCTTGTTTTTGTAGATAGATAGATAGATAGATAGATAGATAGATAGATAGATATGCTACTCCTCCAGCTTAGTCTATGGCAGGTAATACACGAAGACCCCTCATTACCTTCTGCACTATGGAGTATCTGAAGAGGAATCTTTCTGTTTTCTTTTGTAGTTCAGTCTGTAAATCCTCCAAGAGACGTGTCTTCTCCTCCTCAGAGTCGGTCAGCAGGTTGTCTCCATACTCAGACAGAAGAGAGGAAATCTCAGCCTCAGCTGTTGACCTCATTTCTGATGTTGTCATCTTCAGGTTCTTACATAATGATGGATCCTGGGAGGTAGGAAAGAGAATGATGCAGAAGAGGACATCACAGGACTAACAGCTAAATATCCATATCCCTCTCATGAGACCAGTATCCTTCCAGCAGGACCATCAATGGTGCAGGTCTCCTGGTTCTTTAGAAAGTCCAGCTCTCCCAGTTAGGGCAATTTGTGGTCCCCAATGCACAGGCACCATCCGTGTGGTTTCTGCAGACGGATGCAGACCCATTCAACTTAAACAAGTTCTATCTTTTTGCGGTACGGATGTAACACCTCAGAATGTTGTTACCATTCCTACACCCTACTACTGTCTCTAATAGGCTAACATAAATGTCATCTTTGTATTTCTTTCCAGGTCCTCTACATTGTGGAATGCTACGATTTCTATGCAACTGGTATTGCATGTAATAAGCCTGGTTCACCAGCAGGTGGCAGTGTAAATGACAGAGCAATACTTCGAGAGAATGGAACTCACCATTCCATTCTCCCCCCCTTTGGGCAGAAGTGGACCAGTCCTGCTTCCTCCCAGAAGGGAGGGGTGGCAGTTCTAGTTTTCTTTCCAGTTTAGACTGCATATTGGAGCTGTGAAGACCTGGAAGAAGTAGCAGCGAGGGGAAAGTTCCACCAGTTGCTGCAGGAGTTTCTCCAAAGGGGGGGGGGAGAATGGAATGGTGAGTTCCATTCTCTCTAAGTATCTATCTGCCATATACGTTGCCACCTGCTGGCAAACCAGGCACAGTACATGAGCATAACAGTTACATAGCAAGATTATAAATGCACCATGTGAAGGACCTGGAAATAAATCCAAAGA
Source organism: Bufo gargarizans (assembly GCF_014858855.1). Taxonomy (NCBI): domain Eukaryota; kingdom Metazoa; phylum Chordata; class Amphibia; order Anura; family Bufonidae; genus Bufo; species Bufo gargarizans. The sequence goes on from NC_058087.1 coordinate 199,766,711, forward strand.
TGACATTCATGTTAACCATTAGAGACAGTAGCGGAGTGCAGAAATGGTACAAGTAGGCATGGAGAGAAACTCCACAGAGGCACTCCATATTGCTTCCATGGGGTTCTGGGCCTCCATTCTGCAGTGAACCTTCCGGATTGCGGACCCATTCAAGTGAATGGGTCTGCATCTGTGATACAGTGCATAAACTGCCGGAGCCCATATATATTGTCCGTGTGCATGAGCCCTTACTTGTATAATGTGAAAGTAATTATCTTACACTGGAGAGGACAGGGCAATACGGCCAAACACCACCAGAAAGTGTCACCATGGTGGTTGGATCCCAAGTAGTCACAGCAGTTCTGTGGTTATCATTGATATGTGAGAAGCAGGTGGCGATGGGTGGATATCTCAATGCGGCTAATGTCCTCGTAGGTTGTAGCTCAACAGCTACTTTGGTCGTACAACAAAGTCAATACAAATTTTACAGCCCAAAAAGTTTTGTGCATAACCAGTTTAAACAGACACAAGCAATTCTCTGTCACATTCGAAGTTCATTGAGGTCTGTGTTGAAAAGTTTAACTATAGCTGGTTCCTCCACCGCCCTGAACATTGTAGGCTTAGTTCAGGCCCAGGAGAGGCAGTTCTGTTAGTGTTAGGGACCCATCTGCAGAAGTCACCTTGACGTTGGTAGATGTGCTTCCATGCTTAGTAGGTGGAGTAACACTTTAATCCAGAATAATCCCTAATCCTTAGTTCTATTGCTTTAGTGTGTAATAGTAATGCTGCCTTACGTTTTTGTTTGCTGTCTGCATGTTAGCTCTATGGATGTGCACCTGTGACTTCAGATGTGCTAGTCTACATTTTCTTGCAGTATGTCTGGAGGGTAGCCCCCCCCTTTAGATTGAGCACTCCCTGCCCGTCACCCAGTGATTACGCGTCAGGTGAATGCCACCTATGTTTAATCTTTTGGCGCCAAAGTCTGGTATATAATGATGCAATGTCAGTCTATATTTGACCTACAAGAGCGGAACGCGCGTCGAGGCATTTCTGGCTATACTACAGCTCTCTTCCCCCGATCATGTCTACAGGTGAGACCAGTGGGGGCTAATATTTGGATTTATCTGATGATTCCGGCCTCTATTCATTATGGGACGTCCTTTTCTTTTATATGATTATTATTATTGAATTCAGGCTCAATTGTATTACACTTGTATTTTATATCTGGTCTCATCTGGCATGTATTACACTCTTTTCGGGGGAAGTAGGGCTGTACACCTGTGTTTCCATACAGCATTTAAGGTCACTGCTATCTATTTTTGACATTGTTACCCCTGAGCTATATGTTTTATATATTTTTTATTTTGTGCAATAAAATGTGTATACTTTTTTTATATTCTTTGATGGGTATGTTTTTTTGTTCCTGTCTGGGGAATATATTTGTAGGTCCCAGAATATAAATCTAGCTGGTTTCTCCACTGCTCTGAACATTGTAGGCTTAGGTTAGGCCCGGGAGAGGCAGTTCTGTTAGTGTTAGGTACCTGTCTGCAGAAGTCACCTTGATGCTGGTAGATGGGCCCTACACAGATTTGATCAAAAAGTGCTCAAAGAGCTTCCATTGTTCATGTATAGTAGGTATAGTACCACTATAATCCAGAATAATCCCTAATCCCTGGTTTTATTGTCTGCATGTATAACAGTGTGCTGACAGATTTTGTTTGCTGTTTGTATGTTGAAAAATTGACCACGACTTGTGACCTGCATAAAAAATTGTAGCACGTTTGGCTTTTTTTTAGGATTGTCACATAGTTTTGTGTTATGTCACATGTTACATACAAATGGTTACATTCACTGTCACCAGTTTCAATGTAACAAAGTCCTAGACTTACTGTGAAACATGTCCACCTATGTCCACAGGAGCATGTTGGAGGTGCTGGTGGTCATATGTGGCTCTGCTCCAGGGTGAGGATGTGATGGGAACATTGCAGACATTTATCTTTCATTATTTGTCTCATATTTCTCTCTCTCTCTCTGACTGGCTCAACAGATAGAAGCGAAGATTGTAGAACCATCTGATGTTCTTCTCAATTGTCATCATTTTTCTGAGACAGTAACAAACTAACAGAATTGCTGAACCCTCCTCTTTATTTCCCGTACCTCTTTTTCAAAGAACTTGTCCAGTTTCCTGATGATGAGATTCCTGTTTCTGAAGTTTTCCATAGAGTAATACATCTGTAGGATACAAGTACAATATAAGTTGGAGGAGGTGGAGACTGAAGAACTGAGGAGTAAGGTCAGAAAAGAGACAGAAACCGTGACATGTGCTCCACTCCTGATAGAAGGAGGCGTTTAGAGATTTGCTGTTTCTCTCCCTGATTTCATACATATCCTACTGAGAATACATGGGGGCTTCATACATCTTCATCTACTACGTCTGGTCATCACTTATGTCATCCTCAACAGTCTCATGGCCACGTCCCTGACAGCTCACAACATGTGCTCCCATCCGACTGTCATCATCACTAGTTGCATGCCTATATCGTGGAGACATGAGACCGGCCGAGCTCACAGGTGTATGGTGGAGATATGAGACAGGCTGAGCGCACAAGTGTATGGTGGAGATATGAGACAGGCTGAGCGCACAGGTGTATGGTGGAGACATGAGACAGGCTGAGCGCACAAGTGTATGGTGGAGATATGAGACAGGCTGAGCGCACAGGTGTATGGTGGAGACATGAGACAGGCTGAGCGCACAGGTGTATGGTGGAGACATGAGACAGGCTGAGCGCACAGGTGTATGGTGAAGACATGAGACAGGCCGAGCGCACAGGTGTATGGTGGAGATATGAGACAGGCTGAGCGCACAGGTGTATGGTGGAGACATGAGACAGGCTGAGCGCACAGGTGTATGTGGAGACATGAGACCAGCCGAGCTCACAGGTGTATGGTGGAGACATGAGACAGGCCGAGCTCACAGGTGTATGGTGGAGACATGAGACAGGCCGAGCGCAAAGGTGTATGGTGGAGATATGAGACAGGCTGAGCGCACAGGTGTATAGTGGAGACATGAGACAGGCTGAGCTCACAGGTGTATGGTGGAGATATGAGACAGGCCGAGCACACAGGTGTATGGTGGAGACATGAGACAGGCTGAGCGCACAGGTGTATAGTGGAGACATGAGACAGGCTGAGCTCACAGGTGTATGGTGGAGATATGAGACAGGCCGAGCACACAGGTGTATGGTGGAGACATGAGACTGGCCGAGCTCACAGGTGTATGGTGGAGACATGAGACAGGCTGAGCGCACAGGTCTATGGTGGAGATATGAGACAGGCTGAGCGCACAGGTGTATGTGGAGACATGAGACCAGCCGAGCGCACAGGTGTATAGTGGAGACATGAGACAGGCTGAGCTCACAGGTGTATGGTGGAGATATGAGACAGGCCGAGCGCACAGGTCTATGGTGGAGATATGAGACAGGCTGAGCGCACAGGTGTATGTGGAGACATGAGATGAGCCGAGCGCACAGGTGTATAGTGGAGACATGAGACAGGCTGAGCTCACAGGTGTATGGTGGAGATATGAGACAGGCCGAGCACACAGGTGTATGGTGGAGACATGAGACTGGCCGAGCTCACAGGTGTATGGTGGAGACATGAGACAGGCCGAGCTCACAGGTGTATGGTGGAGATATGAGACAGGCTGAGCGCACAGGTCTATGGTGGAGATATGAGACAGGCTGAGCGCACAGGTGTATGTGGAGACATGAGACCAGCCGAGCTCACAGGTGTATGGTGGAGACATGAGACAGGCTGAGCGCACAGGTGTATGGTGGAGATATGAGACTGGCCGAGCTCACAGGTGTATGGTGGAGACATGAGACAGGCTGAGCGCACAGGTGTATGGTGGAGACATGAGACAGGCTGAGCGCACAGGTGTATGTGGAGACATGAGACCAGCCGAGCTCACAGGTATATGGTGGAGACATGAGACAGGCTGAGCGCACAGGTGTATGTGGAGACATGAGACCGGCCGAGCTCACAGGTGTATGGTGGAGATATGAGACAGGCCGAGCACACAGGTGTAGGGTGGAGATATAAGACAGGCTGAACGCACAGGTGTATGGTGGAGATATGAGACAGGCTGAGCGCACAGGTGTATGGTGGAGATATGAGACAGGCTGAGCGCACAGGTGTATGGTGGAGATATGAGACCGGCCGAGCGCACAGGTGTATGGTGGAGACATGAGACAGGCCGAGCGCACAGGTGTATGGTGGAGACATGAGACCGGCCGAGCTCACAGGTGTATGGTGGAGACATGAGACCGGCCGAGCGCACAGCTATATGGTGGATACATGAGACAGGCTGAGCTAATTTCTTTGTAAGTAATGGGTGCAATCACAGGGAACAGCAAATGCGACACTCGCCATCATTGTACCCATCAGATGCTGCGTTCATCACTGATCTCTGAGAATAATAGTGAGGGCTCTCAGAGGTTGATCCGTTAAATTTTTTTATAATAATACTCACCTCATCCATATAAGCTTGAAGAGGTCACCACAGCCATATTGATTTAAGATCCCGCACTAAATATTACGCATGCATGAATTTGTGTGCGGGATCTTCAATCAAGATGGCCATGGCGGCTTTTTCACGCTCAAATGGATGAGGTGAGTATGTTTTTTTTACCGCCATTTCATGGAAATTATTCCGTTACCACAAAGCATGAGGAAATTCTACTTAGCGGCAAATCAAATTCTTCCTGAAGTTCAGATCGAAGTCCACTTCAGATGCTTCGATTTGCTCAACCCTACTTGTGGACAATTGCCTTGTCTCATACTTTATCAATGTTCTGTTTGAGGTTTGCCCTATGAACAGGATAACCAGACTGGAATGGCTGACGTCAGAGAACAGCAGCATACGTAGTAAGCAGTGCTGTCCTTAATTCCATTGCTTCTGCTTCCACACTCCTGCCTTACACCCTGCCAAAAACACTTAACACTAAGGGCGTCCCAACTACTACTGGGCACCAGGTTGTGCCCCGAGGGGAGAAAGTGCGTGCCCTCCTGTCACTGCCCTGCCCCAGGAACCAGCAGTGTAAAGATTGCCACTGTGATCTATGTGTTCAGTTATCAACGCCAGAGCTACTACCACTCCCATCTTCTGCTCGCTCCTTCTGGGCCCACTGCAGGAGTACAGAAAAGACAAGATGGAGACAGAATAAACTATAGGGTATTTAGCCATCCACGGTATCAGCATCATGAAGTTCAGACATGAGGTGCAGAGATAGAGTAGGTCAATTAGAATTGGAGAGATCACCAAGAGTCTGAGCAGATGAGGTCTTCATAAAGTCTAAGGAGTGGACTGACATCAGGGCAAAAGTTCTGGTATTTTGGTTTTCGGGTTTAAAAGTATCATGGGTTCTGGAAGGTTTCCCTTTATTGAGTTTCCTCTCTTCGTGGTAACATATGTCCTCTAGACTGGAGATCTGAGACTGAAGGTTCTGCAGCATTGCACCAATATAAGGTAATTAACTGCTTGACCAACTGCAACCATAAAGGACAACTGGAGGGGGATGGGCTTTGTGTATCCAGAAAGAGTAAAACAGGGGCTATTAGAGGAGCTTAGCGACAGATTGATGTAATATTTTGTCTTAGAAGGGTTTTACTCATTCACAGTCCCATCATCTGTGACTATAGGAGCTCATCTCCAGCAGGTTTGTGGCAAAGAAGTAAGGATTTCTTCAGGAGCACTGGAGCTTTCTACCATTGACCTGGCAGTTTGGTTGAACCTGTCTAGATACAGTAAAGCCCCTCGATAAGGCCACACAACTATGACATGTCCTTATAACATCTGGTGACAACCTCTTGTACCAACATCCCAATTACTGTCATGGTGTCTCCTGAGATACAAATATATTATGAGTGACTGGACAAAAGAGATGTCACAGACCATCTCAGCAGATGGAGTCCTATGTTATGTACACTATTATACATCATGTTGTCTTACCTGTGTTGGAGAACTAAACTTAAAGTGTCTCATCTGCAGGAACTCCACAAATGTCTGCAGAACAGAGAAATGACAAGGATTAATATTGTGAATGCTCCCATGAAGAGTCCGGTTATGAGTCAATGAAGAGTCAGAATAGGACCAAGAGCTACAGCATTAACACACCTCACACAATGAAGATTCTAGACTAGAGCACGTGAGACTGCTGCTGATGTCCCTGTATTGACTGACTAGTTACCAGAGAGAATAGGAGGAGAATGTGTACGGTCATTGTGTGATGCCCAGTATGGGCAGTGTGACGATCGTGCCTGTGGCCTATTCCACAGGTTAGTGATGTGATGTACTAGAACCTATAGAGGTCTGCAGGTGGATTAAGGTGGGTAGAATGATATTCAGAATGAGGGCTAGGTAGAAAGCTATGAACGAGGGAGGTTTGCAGGATGCTATGAAAACAGGGTGTAGTCTGAGAACATCACTGGCCTGGATGAGGTTACCTCTAGTGAATTCATCTGTGACCATAGGGGTAGTGTCAGCCTGAAGGAAATCAGAACAAGGTGACTGTGGTGCTGAGCTCAATCTGCAGGAGACTATTAGTGGGACCAGTTAGGACATGGGAAGGAGTTGAGCACATGACTGGTTGCCTTGGGATTGACCAGTCTGATTCATTTGTGTGGAGTATCCCAACTGGTTTCTAGAGGGGGAAATAGTAGGACTGGAGCTCTTTAGGGCCACGGTCTAGTTTGGAGGGTGGATAATGGCAATAAATAGTGGTAGCTGAGGAGAAGTTGGGCCTATGTGAAGTAACACGGTCATTTGGACTGACCTGTAGAATATATTGTTCTGTTAAATAAAGATACTCCATTATGGGTATTGATCAGGAGCTCTGAGTCTTCAAAGTCATAGCCACCATCACACCGACAAGGTGAATAACTTGCACTTAACTAGTCAACAAAAGGAAACCAACCACTCTAGTAACATCACCCCACTGTAATCACATCTGCCCCTCTAATGTGTGCGGTCCATGGACCTGCACTTCTTCCCAGGAACAAGCTACCCCCCCAAAAAAAATAATACAACTGTTCATACAGATCTACATTAATTTTTCGAGCATTCAAATACAAACCTCCAGTTGTTGCCTCAAATTGCCACATTTTATTATATTCCCCCCAGAATCAATTTTCGGATAGTTCCAAATTGTGTTCATCAGGTCACAGATGTACGTAGTAAAGTGACGACGGAAACACGTATCTGCAGCTATAAAACAAGACAGTTCACACAGGAATGTTCTCTAGAAAGATACAATTTCCAGGTTGCAAAATGAAGCAATGAACATGGATGCCTCAGGTTACATTCATGTCCGGATTAACAGACGACACAAACTTCAGAATTGTAGTCACCTGTGAGATCTCCCTCTGCCAATCTGAGGAACTCATTTCCAGGATGCGGTAAGAGGAAGGCACTGACAGATTGACCGTTAAGTATCTGGACCACACTGTTACAATGTCTACTGTTCTCCAATTTCTGGAAAATCATTAGAACAGATCCATCAAAAATTCAAAATCAAACTCCTGAGAACATGATATGTTACATAAAACTCCTCCAGAAGTGTCCTTTCTTACCTCCCTTAGCCTCCTTACTTCCCTTTCCTCCTGTACCTTGTTTATCTCCTTTACCTCCCTTACCCTCCTTACCTATCTTACCCTCTGTACCTCCCTTACCTTCCTTCCATGATCCCCCACCTTCCTTACCTTTTTATTCCCCTTACCTTCATTGCCTTTATTTTCTCCCTTTCTTATGTTCCTTACTTTCCTTATCCTCCTTGCTTCCCTTACTTTCCTTATGTTCCTTATCCCTCTTACCTTCCTTACTTACTTCACCTATCTTTTACCTTCTTTATCTCTCTTACCATCCTTACTTTTCTTACTCATTTACCCTCCACAACATCTGTATATAATGAAAGCGCAGAATGAATGGAGAATGAGATGTTCAAATATTAAAATCCAGATCTCAGAATTAAAATGAACATCCTTTACTAATTTCATGAATTAAAAAACCCCAAGAACAGACCGTGATCTTGTCAATGCCTTTTTAAATTAGATGTTACATAAAACTTTACTGAATGGGAAGGAATAGATCTATTCCGAAACGCGTCGGAGGTTTGGTGGACTGAGGAGGCATCCGTAGTATCTGTGTGACGTCACACCGAAGGTTCCCTTGTAAACAACCACAACGCTTCCCCCGCGCGCGTGCTACCGGCCGGAGCCGCATGCGCAAGAAGAGGAAGCAGAAGACAACTTCAGAGCCGGAAGTGAACACAGAAGGAAGACTCCCCTGGATTAAATTCACAGCGCAGCGGTATTGGCAAGTATTCTCTGCGTCTGTATACAGGACTTCTATATGAATGTGACAGCAGGATTCATTATTCTTAGTTCTTCATATATGTATTATACTGAACTGTGACAAGATAGGTCGCTCATTTACCATCCATCACACATTTTTGCAGAGTCAGCGCGGGTTCAGCCACGCACAAATATTCAGAAACTAAATTTAAGGGGGTAGGCAATTAACCCCTTCGAACCCAGCAGCGACAGGACTCACACACAACTTTACAGTATAGTGTGGCTCCTCGCGGTAACGGCAGCGCGGGTATCCTTAGCTCACTTTGTTAGATATTTATGTATTTTATGCACTTACATAGCACCGCAGCGCTTTACAGACATTAGCATCCAACTGTCCCCAATAGGCCCACAATCTAAAGTCCCTATTAGTCTTAGATGGAGTGTGGGAGGAAACCCACGCAAACACGGGGAGAACATACAAACTCCATGCAGATGTTGCTCTTGGTCGGATTCGAACCTAAGACCCCAGCGCTGCAAGGCACCAGAGCTAACCACTGAGCCACCGTGCTGCCCATACATGGGATAAGATATCAAACCTCTGATTAAAAAATAAAAATGCTGGTCACAACACCAGGGATTGTAAAATATAAACCACTGCACACCAGGGACTTTGATAGACTACTGCACACCGGGGACTGTAAAAATATTTCTACAGACACAAGAGACTGTGATAAGCCACTAATCACCAGGGACTTGGACGCTAATCCACTGGATTTCAGGTAGTGTAACAATAAAAACTGGAATTGTTTTAAGAAACCAGTGGACACCAGGGACTGTGATAAGAAACCAGTGGACACCAGGGACTGTGATAAGAAAGCAGTGGACACCAGGGAGTGTGATAAGAAACCAGTGGACACCAGGGACTGTGATAAGAAAGCAGTGGACACCAGGGACTGTGATAAGAAACCAGTGGACACCAGGGACTGTGATAAGGAACCAGTGGACATCAGGGACTGTGATAAGAAACCAGTGGACACCAGGGACTGTGATAAGAAACCAGTGGACACCAGGGACTGTGATAAGAAACCAGTGGACACCAGGGACTGTGATAAGGAACCAGTGGACATCAGGGACTGTGATAAGAAACCAGTGGACACCAGGGACTGTGATAAGAAACCAGTGGACACCAGGGACTGTGATAAGACACCAGTGGACACCAGGGACTGTGATAAGAAACCAGAAAACACCAGGGACTTTGATAAGAAACCAGTGGACACCAGGGACTTTGATAAGAAACCAGTAGACACCAGGGACTGTGATAAGAAACCAGTGGACACCAGGGACTGTGATAAGAAACCAGTGGACACCAGGGACTGTGATAAGAAACCTGTGGACATCAGGGACTGTGATAAGAAACCAGTGGACACCAAGGACTGTGATAAGAAACCAGTGGACACCAGGGACTGTGATAAGAAACCAGTGGACACCAGGGACTGTGATAAGACACCAGTGGACACCAGGGACTGTGATAAGAAACCAGTGAACACCAGGGACTTTGATAAGAAACCAGTGGACACCAGGGACTTTGATAAGAAACCAGTAGACACCAGGGACTGTGATAAGAAACCAGTGGACACCAGGGACTGTGATAAGAAACCAGTGGACACCAGGGACTGTGATAAGGAACCAGTGGACACCAGGGACTGTGATAAGAAACCAGTGGACACCAGGGACTGTGATAAGACACCAGTGGACACCAGGGACACCCAGGAAGTGACTTTGATAAGAAACCAGTGGACACCAGGGACTGTGATAAGAAACCAGTGGACACCAGGGACTGTAATAAGAAACCAGTGGACATCAGGGACTGTGATAAGAAACCAGTGGACACCAAGGACTAATCACATAATTGACAGATCAGTCCCAGGAAGTGAGATGAGAGCTTAGCGGAGGAGAGGAGTGCAGCATGTACTGTAGCTGCTGATGTGTAACCCCCCCGGGAAGTCTCCAGTAGGGAAATATAGAGAGGGAGACTCGGGGCCAAGGTTACTGGATCCTTTCTGTAGTTCCACTGTCCAGCCAGGGACGAGGTAGACTTTTGTGTGTTAAGGCAACCTGTTCAAAGAACAAGCTAAAGCCTGTATTAAACAGCCCGACCGAGCCAGTTGTCTAGATTTGCCGCTCAGCCATCTTATTGTATACCAACGCACTTCTACTGGATGATAACGACCTCAAGGCAATTATTCAATTAAAGTTCCAGTTTGTTTAACTCCTGACTCTCTCCTTGGTCTTCATTATTCACGAACACCAGGGACCCTGCCTCCACAGCACCTTAAACCCAGACCACCAAGGACCCCTCAACCACCATCTACCGGGAGTCCCTGTACATCAGAGTGTGCCCCGAAGGAACTGGTGCTGTCCTTCCAGTCACTGCACGCCGGCCCAGGGAGCTCTACAGAGCTGTGACTAAACTACTACTACCCCCATCGGCCCACAGTAGCTCACATATTGCCCCTGTGGCCCGGTCGCAAACTCCATGCAGATGTTGCTCTTGGTCGGATTCGAACCTAAGACCCCAGCGCTGCAAGGCACCAGAGCTAACCACTGAGAAACCGTGCTGCCCATACATGGGATAAGATATCAAACCTCTGATTAAAAAATAAAAATGCTGGTCACAACACCAGGGATTGTAAAATATAAACCACTGCACACCAGGGACTTTGATAGACTACTGCACACCGGGGACTGTAAAAATATTCCTACAGACACAAGAGACTGTGATAAGCCACTAATCACCAGGGACTTGGACACTAATGCACTGGATTTCAGGTAGTGTAACAATAAAAACTGGAATTGTTTTAAGAAACCAGTGGACACCAGGGACTGTGATAAGAAACCAGTGGACACCAGGGACTGTGATAAGAAAGCAGTGGACACCAGGGAGTGTGATAAGAAACCAGTGGACACCAGGGACTGTGATAAGAAACCAGTGGACACCAGGGACTGTGATAAGGAACCAGTGGACATCAGGGACTGTGATAAGAAACCAGTGGACACCAGGGACTGTGATAAGAAACCAGTGGACACCAGGGACTGTGATAAGAAACCAGTGGACACCAGGGACTGTGATAAGAAACCAGTGGACACCAGGGACTGTGATAAGAAACCAGTGGACACCGGGGACTGTGATAAGAAACCAGTGGACACCAGGGACTGTGATAAGACACCAGTGGACACCAGGGACTGTGATAAGAAGCCAGTGAACACCAGGGAATTTGATAAGAAACCAGTGGACACCAGGGACTTTGATAAGAAACCAGTAGACACCAGGGACTGTGATAAGAAACCAGTGGACACCAGGGACTGTGATAAGAAACCTGTGGACACCAGGGACTGTGATAAGAAACCTGTGGACATCAGGGACTGTGATAAGAAACCAGTGGACACCAAGGACTGTGATAAGAAACCAGTGGACACCAGGGACTGTGATAAGAAACCAGTGGACACCAGGGACTGTGATAAGACACCAGTGGACACCAGGGACTGTGATAAGAAACCAGTGAACACCAGGGACTTTGATAAGAAACCAGTGGACACCAGGGACTTTGATAAGAAACCAGTAGACACCAGGGACTGTGATAAGAAACCAGTGGACACCAGGGACTGTGATAAGAAACCAGTGGACACCAGGGACTGTGATAAGGAACCAGTGGACATCAGGGACTGTGATAAGAAACCTGTGGACATCAGGGACTGTGATAAGAAACCAGTGGACACCAAGGACTGTGATAAGAAACCAGTGGACACCAGGGACTGTGATAAGACACCAGTGGACACCAGGGACTGTGATAAGAAACCAGTGGACACCAGGGACTGTGATAAGAAACCAGTGGACACCAGGGACTGTGATAAGACCCCAGTGGACACCAGGGACTGTGATAAGAAACCAGTGGACACCAGGGACTTTGATAAGAAACCAGTGGACACCAGGGACTGTGATAAGAAACCAGTGGACACCAGGGACTGTGATAAGAAACCAGTGGACACCAGGGACTGTGATAAGAAACCAGTGGACATCAGGGACTGTGATAAGAAACCAGTGGACACCAAGGACTAATCACATAATTGACAGATCAGTCCCAGGAGAGGAGTGCAGCATGTACTGTAGCTGCTGATGTGTAACCCCCCCGGGAAGTCTCCAGTAGGGAAATATAGAGAGGGAGACTCGGGGCCAAGGTTACTGGATCCTTTCTGTAGTTCCACTGTCCAGCCAGGGACGAGGTAGACTTTTGTGTGTTAAGGCAACCTGTTCAAAGAACAAGCTAAAGCCTGTATTGACCAGCCTGACCGAGCCAGTTGTCTGGATTTGCCGCTCAGCCATCTTATTGTATACCAAGGCACTTCTACTGGATGATAACGACCTCAAGGCAATTATTCAATTAAAGTTCCAGTTTGTTTAACTCCTGACTCTCTCCTTGGTCTTTATTATTGATGAACACCAGGGACCCTGCCTCCACAGCACCTTAAACCCAGACCACCAAGGGCCCCTCAACCACTATCTGCAGGGAGTCCCTGTACACCAGAGTGTGCCCCGAAGGAACTGGTGCTGTCCTTCCAGTCACTGCACGCCGGCCCAGGGAGCTCTACAGAGCTGTGACTAAACTACTACTACCCCCATCGGCCCACAGTAGCTCACATATTGCCCCTGTGGCCCGGTCGCTATAAATATAATGCAGTAAGGTTTTCTTATCTTACTTGTATTTCATGGTCCAGGTAACGCTGTCCGGCTTCTCTTCCACAATTTTCAGGATCATTCCAGTCGCGCACCAGGAGGTCTAAGTTCTGTCGTAAAAACATTTGTAGAATGATAAATTATTTCATAGAGAATATGGCAGCAAGTAAACCGTGCAATTCATACCACAGGTCGGTCAGCAGATCTGTCCCAATGACACAGGCTGACCTGTTACACGTGCGCTCAGCAGCTGGAGGCATGCAAATGATCCTCTAGGGGCAATGGGGGCGTTACCATTGCACCTATAGACTCTGCTCTCTCTACAACTGCCTGGCTCTATCATAGTGCAGAGGGAGCAGCAGTTGCAGGGAGAGCACAGCCTCTAGGAGTTCAGGCAATGTCCCAGTTGCTCCTAGAAGCTAGTTTGCATGCATTAAAACATCATTTATCTCAGTAAGGGCGGGTTCACATTGGCGTTATGGAATTCTAGGATGGAATGCAAAACGGAAGCTTTTAAGAGATCCGTCCTAATACACGTCCATGGGGACACATAACTGTTCAGTTTGGTTCCATTATACATGACTGAAAAACGTCCTGCCTGTTCTGTTCCATTGTACATGACTGTCGACACGACTATTTTTTCCGTCATATATAACGGAACTGTTATTTGCCCCCATAGACATGTATTAGGACGGAGCAAAACAGAACGTCTCTTAAAGGGTTCCGTTTTGCATTTCGTCCTAAAATTCTAATTCTAAATTTATTTTTAAACAATTTTTTATTTCACATACAAATCACATCTGATGCCCAGAGGAGAACAAAGCCACTGACCTCGTTTATACATATGCACATACAGTCAAGTCCCATTATTATGACCACCAGCTAACCCCAGAGTAACCATCATATGCAGCACAGTCAGCAGCTAGACGGGCCAGAGTGACTATAAGGTCCTTGTAGGTTGTCACAGGTACCCGGAGCCATGTTGACTGCAGGGGATCCCACAACTGCTGGAGGGGGAGTAAAGGAGAATTCATAGAGCGAACATGACCATTGATGTGCTCCCAAAGATGCTCAATTTGAAGTCTTGCTCATGCTCTCCCAACCAATGTCGGACATTTCTAGCTGTGTTACATGTCACATTGTCTTGCATGGAAGATCCCATCCGCCCCAGGGTAAAAGGTGTACGTGATCTGCAAGGATGGATTGACACCCAAACCAGTTTAGAGAGCATTCTACATGAATGACCCCACTGAATGCCAGGAAAACCTTCCCCAGCCCATAACGTTGCCTCCACCAGCTTGTGTTCTACCAGCAAAGGGTGCACGGTGTTTGTTCTCTGATGTTTCTCTCCTGACACGCCAATGTCCTTCAGTTCCATGAAGCAGAAAACATGACACATCGGCGTAGACCACCCATTCTGATACTGCTGTAAAAACTAAAGACTGTTCTGAAGATGGAATTTTATTAGCAAAGATGCAGTGACCATTCGTCTGCTCCGGAGCACCGTGCACAGTGGGGCTCACTGACTTGTGTTACACACACATTTGGTAACCACCTGGTTAATTTTGGCAGCGAGCTGCTCCACTCGTGCACCTTCATAGCTGACATTCACCTCTCACATCAATGGAACATGGTGCTCCACAGTTTCCACTTCACTTATTCACAATGGTACCGTTTGTAAACTCACAATACATTTCACCAGAGCAGCACATGAACAGTTCACACTGAGCAGGTTCAGAAATACCACCGGGGCCTGAAAGCCAATAAGCAAACAATAAATCACACTTTTTAACTATGAAAACAGTGAGGGATATGTGTGCAGACAGCCTATCACACACCTTATATACCTGCCGAGGGATATGTGAGCAGACAGCCTATTACACCTTATTTACCCACCGAGGGATATGTGTGCAGACAGCCTATCACACCTTACATACCCACCAAGGGATATGTGTGCACACAGCCTATCAAACACGTTATATACCCACCGAGGGATATGTCTGCAGACAGCCTATCACACCTTATATACCACCGAGGAATATGTGTGCAGACAGCCTATCACACCTTATATACCAACGAGGGATATGTGTGCAGACAGCCTATCACACCCCTTATATACCCACGAGGGATATGTGTGCAGACAGCCTATCACACCTTATATACCCACCGAGGGATATGTGTTACAGACAGCCTATCACACCCCTCATATACTCACCAAGAGAATATGCGCAGACAGCCTATCACACCTTATATACCCACTGAGGGATATGTGTGCAGACAGCCTATCACACCTTATATACCCACTATGGGATATGTGTGGTGCAGACAGCCTATCAAACACGTTATATACCCACCGAGAGATATGTGTGCAGACAGCCTATCACCCCTTATATACCCACTGAGAGATATGTGTGCAGACAGCCTATCACACCTTATATACCAACCGAGGGATATGTGTGCAGACAGCCTATCACACATTATATACCCACTGAGGGATATGTGTGCAGACAGCCTATCAAACACATTATATACCCACCGAGAGATATGTGTGCAGACAGCCTATCACACCTTATAAACCCACCGAGGGATATGTGTGCAGACAGCCTATCACACACCTTATATACCTACCGAAGGATATGTGTGCAGACAGCCTATCACACCTTATATACCCACTATGGGATATGTGTGGTGCAGACAGCCTATCAAACACGTTATATACCCACGAGAGATATGTGTGCAAACAGCCTATCACACCTTATATACCCACTGAGGGATATGTGTGCAGACAGCCTATCAAATTCACAGCCTGATGAACGTTAAAAAATAAACAAAACAACTTTTTATTGTAGTTCGTTTAAAAGGGGGCAAAAGACTATATGTCACAACTGTGACCATCAGGCACCAGTTTCACAGCGGTACAAAGGACGGTCATAAATAAATCCTCTGTACAGGTGAGAGACTGGGCTAAAACATTACTTGCTAGCTGGTAGTAGCTACTATGCAAGTCCAAATTTGGAGCACGGATTCACTGTGAATAGACGCTAGTGTACTAGTAGTACTAAGAGATGTGTTTGATTACAGGTGCGGTTGCGCCACTTTGGTCATCGGTCGCATGCCGTTACGCACACTTGATCGCACTGTCTCTACATAGAAGGGTCCCAAAGGACTTATTCACATTACCATGTAGTGCAGTGATCCGATCAGTTTTTTGTGTGCCGCTGCGGCCAGTATATCCATTACAACCCTGCACCTGAAGCCAGTGGATCTAGGCTACACACAATCACTCATAGCCAGTGTGCCCTTACAAAAGTTCAACCTTTTTAATTGGGTTAAAGACCTGCAGCTTTTTGCACGGAGACTTAAATGGAAAAAGTTTTTTAAAATTCATGACAGGAGAAGATGTCAGGAGTTAGGTATTGAGGTAGAAGATCTTCAGGATGTCCAGCTTTTGGTAGGTCTATCAGAAGAGGGAGAAAGAAGGATAGGTGATGGTCCATTTACGGATCTAAGGAATTCATCTAAAATTTTCCCTCCGGTGAGCGATAGCACCCCTATTGATACCTTCCTGCATGTGGTTATACGGGACCTCCAAAAATTAGAGGATATACCCATGGGTAAGGACAACCTGACTTCTAGTGAGAGACAGTCCTTGGAGGAATTGGAGAGAGACACGTCTATTGTTATCAAGCCCTCCGACAAAGGAGGCAATATTGTCGTGATGGAGCAGGTGGACTATCGTTCCATGTGTCTCCGTCTACTTGAGGACACTAAAACCTATAAACGTCTCTCAACTAATCCCACCGCCATTTTTAGGCAGGAGCTTGCGACCCTATTGAATCAAGCCCTTGAGGACAGATTAATTAGCAAAAATGAAATGGATTATCTGCTTCCTAAATCTCCGGTTGTAGCAACGTTCTACAGTCTGCCCAAATTACACAAAACTGGACCGGTGCTGAAAGGCAGACCCATCGTCTCGGGCATAGGCAGTCTCACTGCTAATGTGAGCACATATGTGGACAGAATCCTGCGTCCCTTTGTTGCCTCATTGCCGTCCTATGCCCGTGACACGATGGACGTACTACAACGTTTGGAGGGCATTCAGTGTGAGGAGGGCGTTCTTCTGACTAGTCTGGATGTTGAGGCCTTGTACAGCTCTATACCCCATGAATCTGGGTGTAGAGCTGTCGAGGCCTTCATCCAGCAGAGAGGTGAACACTGTCGCCGACATAATGCATTCCTGATACAACTGCTGGAATTTGTTCTCACCCGCAACGTCTTTCTTTTTGACCAACACATCTACCACCAGCTCAGGGGCGTCGCTATGGGCAGTCCTTGTGCCCCGACGTTTGCTAACTTGTACCTGGGCTGGTGGGAGAAGGAGGTTGTGTTTGGTGATGCCATGGAGCAATACACATCAAACGTGCAACTGTGGATCAGGTACATCGATGATGTGCTGATACTGTGGAAAGGGACACGAGAGCATTTTATGGCATTTCTGGCAACACTAAATGTGAACCGGATGGGTCTGTTTTTCACGTTCGAGGTACAAGAACAACAGATTGCATTCTTGGATCTAATGATTACCATTGGCACTGACAGGAGGATCACTACGAACCTATTCAGGAAGAAAACATTGACTAATAATCTCCTGCATTGGGAAAGTGGTCATCCACTGGCCCTCAAAAGAGGTATCCCGAAAGGTCAGTACCTGAGGGCCAGGAGGAACTGTTCAGAGCTGGGGGACTTTAGAGCCGTCGCTTCTGACCTAAGAGTCCGATTTATGAATCGGGGGTACCCACAATATACTCTAAAGAATGCGTTCCATCACTCTATGAGTACAGACCGTACACGGCTCTTAGTTCCAAAACCTAGAAATTGTGATGACCCTACACCCAGAATTGTTGCAACCTTTGATAAAGCCCATAAAAACGTCCGCGACATTTTACAGAACCATTGGTCCATATTGCAATCAGACCCAGATATTGGTGAGCTTGTTCCGGAGTATCCTTCAATCACGTATAGACGTAGCTCTAATTTACGTGACCGCCTGGTACACAGTCTTTATACACAACCGCAGCCTGAGACCTGGTTGAAAAACACTCTAAAAGGTAATTTTCCTTGCGGTTCATGTATCTTTTGCAAGTATATCTTGAAAGGCGGATTTTTTACCAGCAATACAACGGGAAAGAAATACAAAATACTCTCATTCATTAGATGTACGTCTATAGGTATTGTGTATCTGATCAGTTGCCGTTGCGGGTCACAATACGTTGGCAAAACTAAACGTGAAATGAGACGCAGACTTGGAGAACATATGTCTGATATCCGGAACAAGCGCGACACATCAGTGGCACGTCATGTATGTGAGATGCATGACGGTAACCCTGATGTGTTGAAAATACAGGGAATTGATCAAGTGAAAACATCTATTCGTGGAGGTGATATTGATATACCCCTTCTACGTAAAGAAGCAATGTGGACTTATAAGCTGCAGACGGTTCAACCACAGGGGCTTAATGAGGCCATATCATTCGCCAGTTTTATTTGATGTATCAGCCACACTATAATCTGGGAGGATGTACTGTATCCCAGTTGTTGAGTTGCATGTTTGCTGTTATTGTATTGCTCCATGGCATTATTCATCTATTACTTTTTCCGTTTTTCCATTCTTCAGTGCATTTATGTATGTGCATGTTTGTATATCATAATACACATTTTCTGCATATGGTTGAATTGTTTAGTTTTGATTCTGAGGTTATTAACAAGGCTATAGCCTGTATTGTGTGGTATTGCCCCTCCCCGGAGTTGGTCTACAGCTCAGACGGTGATCGGCATCAGCTACTTCAGAGACCGCTACGGGTTGTGGGTCTCGATTGCTGGAAACGTCTCTGAATCATCAGACAATATATGGGCCGCAATTGTATTTCCCCCAATAAATTGCGCGAGTGCGCTATACTTGCCAAGAGGGGTAAGCATCAGAACGGTTTCCTCCGGTCAGAGGACGGAACTAATTAGTCCGCCCCTTAGTTCTGATTGGCTCAGGAACCGGCACACCCCTCGCGATAGGCGGGGCTTCGGCCATATGACGTCGGCGTGTGTCTGGCCGCGCGCGGCCATTACAACGCCGTAGCCATAACACGCTACAGTGTGGCAATCTCGTCCTGAAAAGGCATACTAGCTCCTGAAGATACGTGACAGTTACATGTCGCGTTGAAACGCGTAGAGCTGCTGCTATCTGTTGGAGCACGGCTCTCTAGGCAGGGTGCACCTGATGCAATAAAGAACCTGAAGCCTGAGAGTGTGTATGTGACGCATGAATGGAGCCAAAATATACTGGCTATGAGTGATTGTGTGTAGCCTAGATCCACTGGCTTCAGGTGCAGGGTTGTAACGGATATACTGGCCGCAGCGGCACACAAAAAACTGATCGGATCACTGCACTACATGGTAATGTGAACAAGTCCCTTGAGACCCTTCTATGTAGAGACAGTGCGATCAAGTGTGCGTAATGGTATGCGACCGATGACCCAAGTGGCGCAACCGCACCTGTAATTAAACACATCTCTTAGTACTACTAGTACACTAGCGTCCATTTACAGTGAATCCGTGCTCCAAATTTGGACTTGCATAGTAGCTACTACCAGCTAGCAAGTAATGTTTTAGCCCAGTCTCTCACCTGTACAGAGGATTTATTTATGACCGTCCTTTGTACCGCTGTGAAACTGGTGCCTGATGGTCACAGTTGTGACATATAGTCTTTTGCCCCCTTTTAAACGAACTACAATAAAAAGTTGTTTTGTTTATTTTTTAACGTTCATCAGGCTGTGAATTTATTAGTAATAAGGAACGTCTACCTACTTATCTTCTAAGTGTGAAACAGACAGCCTATCAAACATATATACCCACCAAGGGAAATATGCGCAGACAGCCTATCATACCTTATATACCCACCGAGGAATGTGTGCAGACATCCTATCACACCCCTTATATATCCACCGAGGGATATGTGTGCAGATAGCCTATCACACCCCTTATATACCCACCGAGGGATATGTGTGCAGATAGCCTATCACACCCCTTATATACCCACCGAGGGATATGTGTACAGACAGCCTATGACACGCCTTATATACACACCAAGGGATATGTGTGCAGACAGCCTATCACACCTTATATACCCACTGAGGGATATGTGTGCAGATAGCCTATCACACCCCTTATATACCCACCGAGGGATATGTGTACAGACAGCCTATGACACGCCTTATATACACACCAAGGGATATGTGTGCAGACAGCCTATCACACCTTATATACCCACTGAGGGATATGTGCGAAGACAACATATCACATCTCTCATATACCTACCGAGGAATATGTGTGCAAACAGCCTATCACACCTTATATACCCACCGAGGGATATGTGTGCAGACAGCCTATCACACATCTTATAATCACACTGAGGGATATGTGTGCAGACAGACTATCACACCTTATATACCCACCGAAGGATATGTGTACAGACAGCCTATCACACACCTTATATACCCACCGAGGGATATGTGTGCAGACAGCCTATCACACCTTATATACCAACCGAGGGATTTGTGTGCAGACAGCCTATCACACCTTATATATCCACCGAGGGATATGTGTACAGACAGCCTATCACACCCCTATATACCCACTGAGGGATATGTGTGCAGACAGCCTATCACACCTTATATACCCACCGAGGGATATGTGTACAGACAGCCTATCACACCCCTTATATACCCACCGAGGGATATGTGTACAGACAGCCTATCACACCCCTCATATACCCACCAAGGGATATGTGTACAGACAGACTATCACACCTTATATACACACCGAAGGATATGTGTGCAGACAGCCTATCACACCCCTCATATACCCACCGAGGGATATGTGTGCAGACAGCCTATCACACACCTTTTATACCCACTGAAGGATATGGGTGCAGGAGGCTCCAGACGAAGCCAAGGCAAAACACTTGTCGAGGTGTGTTCTTGGACCCCTTGCCCCACGCTCCCTCAAAGATGTCCACAGGTTGGTTATTGTCCTAAACTCGGTTTATGTTCTATTTATTCTTTATTTATTTATTTTTCTTTATGTTTCTTCTGGTTCTACAGTGACTTAGGGGTGGCTAACCCTTTGGGTGGGTATGTCAGGTCTAAAGATGAGCGAATCGACTTGGATGAAACATCTGAAGTCGATTTGCATAAAACTGTGTTTTAATACTGTACGGAGCAATCGTTTCGTACAGTATTAGAATGTATTGGCTCCGATGAGCCGAAGTTGCGAGACTTCGCATAATAACTTCAGAAATTAATTTATTCTGTAAAAAAAAGATTTCCCGAACTCGGGTTAGGTTCCCAGGTACCAGTCATCGGAGCCAAAACATTCTAATACGCTCGCTCCGTACAGTATTGAAACAAAGTTTTATGCGAATCGACTTTGGATGTTTCATCTGAAGTTGATTCGCTCATCCCTAGTTACTTCCTTCCCTCTGTAGCATTAGGTTTGCCATGTAGATTTGTTATCATTATTTCTAGATATTATTTTTATTGGTACAGGCTTACCTACCTGTGTGTTCTGTACATGTATGTCCATCTTTTGTGGGAGCTATGTGGGTGCTTTGGGATCCATACTCAGTACGGCGTTTGTGGGCATTGCTCCATATACAAATGTTTTGTCTCCAAAATAACATTAGAAGAGAATAGGTGATAGAGTGGGATAGTATAGGGAAATTATAGAGAGAGAATAGACGATAGGGAGGGACAGTATAAGAAGATTATAGAGAATAGACAATAGGCAGGGACAGTATAAGAAGATTATAGGGAGAGAATAGGTGATAAGGAGGGACAGTATAAGAAGATTATAGAGAGAGAGAATAGGTGATAGGGAGGGACAGTATAAGAAGATTATAGAGAGAGAGAATAGGTGATAGGGAGGGACAGTATAAGAAGATTATAGGGAGAGAATAGGTGATAGGGAGGGACAGTATAAGAAGATTATAGAGAGAGAGAATAGGTGATAGGGAGGGACAGTATAAGAAGATTATAGAGAGAGAGAGAATAGGTGATAGGGAGGGACAGTATAAGAAGATTATAGAGAATAGACAATAGGCAGGGACAGTATAAGAAGATTATAGGGAGAGAATAGGTGATAAGGAGGGACAGTATAAGAAGATTATAGAGAGAGAATAGGTGATAGGGAGGGACAGTATAAGAAGATTATAGAGAGAGAGAGAATAGGTGATAGGGAGGGACAGTATAAGAAGATTATAGGGAGAGAATAGGTGATAGGGAGGGACAGTATAAGAAGATTATAGGGAGAGAATAGGTAATAAAGAAGGGACAGTATAAGAAGATTATAGAGAGAGAGAGAATAGGTGATAGGGAGGGACAGTATAAGAAGATTATATGTAGAGAATAGATAATAAAGAAGGGACAGTATAAGAAAATTATAGGGAGAGAATAGGTAATAGGGAGGGACAGTATAAGAAGATTATAGAGAGAGAGAATAGGTGATAGGGAGGGATGGTATAAGAAGATTATAGAGAGAGAATAGGTGATAGGGAGGGACAGTATAAGAAGAGTATAGGGAGAGAATATGTGATAAGGAGGGACAGTATAAGAAGATTATAGAGAGAGAGAGAGAGAGAATAGGTGATAGGGAGGGACAGTATAAGAAGATTATAGGGAGAGAATAGGTAATAAAGAAGGGACAGTATAAGAAAATTATAGGGAGAGAATAGGTGATAGGGAGGGATGGTATAAGAAGATTATAGGGAGATAAAAGACAATAGGGAGGGACAGTATAAGAAGATTATAGGGTGAGAATAGGTGATAGGGAGGGACAGTATAAGAAGATTATAGGGAGAGAATAGGTAATAGGGAGGGACAGTATAAGAAGATTATACAGAGAGAGAATAGGTGATAGGGAAAGACAGTATAAAAAGATTATAGGGAGAGAATATGTGATAGGGAGGGACAGTATAAGAAGATTATTGGGAGAGAATAGGTAATAGGGAGGGACAGTATAAGAAGATTATAGGGAGAGAAGAGGTGATAGGGAGGGACAGTATAAGAAGATTATAGGGAGAGAATAGGTGATAGGGAGGGACAGTATAAGAAGATTATTGGGAGAGAATAGGTAATAGGGAGGGACAGTATAAGAAGATATAGGGAGAGAATAGGTGATAGGGAGGGACAGTATAGATGATTATAGGGAGAGAATATGTGATAGGGAGGGACAGTATAAGAAGATTATAGCGAGAGAATAGGTAATAGGGAGGGACAGTATAAGAAGATTATAGGGAGAGAATAGGTGATAGGGAGGGACAGTATAAGATGATTATAGGGAGAGAATAAGTGATAGGGAGGGACAGTATAAGAAGATTATAGCGAGAGAATAAGTAATAAGGAGGGACAGTATAAGAAGATTATACAGAGAGAGAATAGGTGATAGGGAGGGACAGTATGAGAAGATTATAGAGAGAGAATAGGTGATAGGGAGGGACAGTATAAGAAGATTATAGGGAGAGAATAGGTGATAGGGAGGGATAGTATAAGAAGATTATACAGAGAGAGAGAATAGGTGATAGGGAGGGACAGTATAAGAAGATTATACAGAGAGAGAATAGGTGATAGGGAGGGACAGTATAAGAAGATTATAGGGACAGAATAGATGATAGGGAGGGACAGTATAAGAAGATTATAGGGAGAGTATAGATAATAGGGAGGGACAGTATAAGATGATTATAGGGAGAGAATAGGTGATCAGGAGGGACAGTTTAAGAATGTTTTAAGAAAAAATATTGGAGATATATTTGGGAATTTGAAGTATATTAAGGGTAGTAATTTGGGGCAGTGAGTGAAAACTAGTCACTATCAGGTGTATTTGCGGGCAGTCTAATGTAAGCTCAGCTCCTGGCAACTAGTTTTACATTACATATTCCTGCAAAAACAGGAAGGCTTATTTTTTGGGGGGAGAGGAAACAATTTCTTCCTATCCTCCCACACAAATAACATTCTTGCAAGCACTGAGTAATTTTCTCTTATATATTTTTCTTTTAATAATAATGTGTCAATTATAACGCCATTACCACCATTATGATCCTCGTGTTACTTAATGCGTTGTATATTGGTGCAAGATAATGGGTGGATAGGATACAGCAGTAAAGTTTCATTCCACATCATTAACACAAATTATAACTATGTTATTGAAGGCAACTGCATCACAGCGTCAAGATCAAAAGACGCTTGTCATTCATCTCTTCAAAAATATTGCAGTCACACCTGTGTTTTAGTGAACGGGTGTCATTATTTGAAAAAGAGTTCAATAATTTGACTGCCATAATAATACATTAATCACTACGCCTGCTAAAATTAGGTCGGATGAGGGGATCTCTGGTTTTGGTATGGATGGGATATCTGACAAGATAAGCATGTAAGCGGATGATATTATTGTCTTTTTGGAGAACTCAACATTACAGCTCCCCTATCTTATGGACATAATAAATACGTTTAGCAATATTTTGGGATATAAAGTTAATTGGGCAAAATCAGTACTATTACCACTGGATTTGAAAAATATACCGAATTCCTTAGGTATTAAGGTATTAAAAAACACAGAATCCATGGATAATTTGGGTATAAAGTTACGTGCAAGCATCTTAGACTTTGTGAGATTGAATGTAACTCCCTTGATGGTCAGATGTAAAAGTAAGATCCGAATCTGGCAGAAGTTATCTATGGGACAGGCGGATAGAATCGCATTAATCAAAATTATTTTGCTTCCCCAGATTTTGTACATTTTGGCATCAGGTCCAGATTGGATAGAAGATCAGTTTTCCAACTATTTGGAACGATTGCTTAATGACTTAATCTGGGGAAGAAAAAGGGATAAAATTAAGCAAAAATATCTCTGGTTGGAGGAAGAGGACGGAGGGCTATCGGTCCCCTTTTTCAGGGTTATTATCTAACTGTTCAAGTTCAATGGATAAAGTCAGGGGGAAATAATATAATTGAGTTTCTGGAACGGGGCTTTAATGGCCCAAAATACGGTATATTTAGCATATTGGAGACGGGATTTAAAAAAAAATAAAAGGTAAAAAATGCCCAATTTGTCGAATGGTGGATTTGTCGTGGGGAAACATAAAAAAAATTCTGGGAATCGTTAACACTTCAAATTTTTCGCCTTTGTGGGGTAATAGTAATATTATAGAATTTCAATTAATCCCGGATTATAAATATTGGGTAAATCACGGTATTATTTATGCTTCACAATTAATTAAAAGTGGGACAATAAGGACATTAAAAGACTTATGCCCCGGAATTAGCACAGATTTAATGAGTCAATATCGGCATTATCAGTTAAACACAAAATAAGGACTATTTTATCACAAGAAATCACACATTTATAGGTGACTATGTCTCAGGTTTATAGGTGAATAAGGAAGGGTTTGGCAAAAACACTAAAGTTTAATAGTGAAGAAAAATGGGCAAAGGATATAGGATCAGATAAAATTGAGTGGGGTAACATTTACAGTAATATTAAAAAGACCACGATATCTAGTAACTTTAGGATTATTTATTTTAATATTATCCACAGAATATATTTGACCCCAACACCATTAAATAAGATCTACAGACGTGGACAAAATTGTTGGTACCCTTTGGTCAATGAAAGAAAAAGTCACAATGGTCACAGAAATAACTTTAATCTGACAAAAGTAATAATAAATTAAAATTCTATAAATGTTAACCAATGAAAGTCAGACATTGTTTTTCAACCATGCTTCAACAGAATTATGTAAAAAAATAAACTCATGAAACAGGCATGGACAAAAATGATGGTACCCCTAACTTAATATTTTGTTGCGCAACCTTTTGAGGCAATCACTGCAATCAAACGCTTCCTGTAACTGTCAATGAGACATCTGCACCTCTCAGCAGGTATTTTGGCCCACTCCTCATGAGCAAACTGCTCCAGTTGTGTCCGGTTTGAAGGGTGCCTTTTCCAGACTGCATGTTTCAGCTCCTTCCAAAGATGCTCAATAGGATTGAGGTCAGGGCTCATAGAAGGCCACTTTAGAATAGTCCAATTTTTTCCTCTTAGCCATTCTTGGGTGTTTTTAGCGGTGTGTTTTGGGTCATTGTCCTGTTGCAAGACCCATGACCTGCGACTGAGACCAAGCTTTCTGACACTGGCTAGTACATTTCTCTCTAGAATTCCTTGATAGTCTTGAGATTTCATTGTACCCTGCACAGATTCAAGACACCCTGTGCCAGACGCAGCAAAGCAGCCCCAGAACATAACAGAGCCTCCTCCATGTTTCACAGTAGGGACAGTGTTCTTTTCTTGATATGCTTCATTTTTTCGTCTGTGAACATACAGCTGATGTGCCTTGGCAAAAACTTCGGTTTTGTCTCATCTGTCCACAGGACATTCTCCCAGAAGCTTTGTGGCTTGTCAACATGTAGTTTGGCATATTCCAGTCTTGCTTTTTTATGATTCGTTTTCAACAATGGTGTCCTCCTTGGTCGTCTCCCATGTAGTCCACTTTGGCTCAAACAACGACGGATGGTGCGATCTGACACTGATGTTCCTTGAGCATGAAGTTCACCTTGAATCTCTTTAGAAGTCTTTCTAGGCTCTTTTGTTACCATTCGGATTATCCGTCTCTTAGATTTGTCATCAATTTTCCTCCTGCGGCCACGTCCAGGGAGGTTGGCTACAGTCCCATGGATCTTAAACTTATGAATAATATGTGCAACTGTACTCACAGGAACATCTAGTTGCTTGGAGATGGTCTTATAGCCTTTACCTTTAACATGCTTGTCTATAATTTTCTTTCTGATCTCTTGAGACAGCTCTTTCCTTTGCTTCCTCTGGTCCATGTCGAGTGTGGTACACACCATATCACCAAACAACACAGTGATTACCTGGAGCCATATATATAGGCCCAATGGCTGATTACAAGGTTGTAGACACCTGTGATGCTAATTAGTGGACACACCTTGAATTAACATGTCCCTTTGGTCACATTATGTTCTGTGTTTTCTAGGGGTACCATCATTTTTGTCCATGCCTGTTTCATGAGTTTATTTTTTTACATAATTCTGTTGAAGCATGGTTGAAAAACAATGTCTGACTTTCATTGGTTAACATTTATAGAATTTTAATTTATTATTACTTTTGTCAGATTAAAGTTATTTCTGTGACCATTGTGACTTTTTCTTTCATTGACCAAAGGGTACCAACAATTTTGTCCACGTCTGTATAAAGACCGGGAACCAAAATGTTGGAGGTGCAACCAAGAGCCCGCTGACTATATCCATATGATATGGTCCTGTCCGAGTATGACGAGGGGTATTGACGAGGGGTATTCCGCTCCCTGAGTGCAGAGTCCTCAGTTTCCCTCCCATATAAACCAGAAGTGGCTCTCCTAGGGTGCTCCCTACCATCAATTAGGGAGAAAACACAGAAAAGTAGTTGGACGAGAGGTTTATTGGTGGCAAGAGTAATAATAGCAAGGGAATGGGGAGCAAAAATATCCCCCAGTATTAAGAAATGGAAAAACCTTTTGGTAAGGACTGAGAGATATGAGCAATATGCAGTAGGCACTGTATGACTGATCCGCCAACTGGGGAGGCGGGAGGGATGAGCGGGGGAGGGACTGGGGTAACTATTGGCGATAACCACCGGGGGGGGGGGGGAGAGACGGGGAGATAAGTTTGGATTGACAGTTGGAGATCGAGCCCGATTCAATATGGCAGGGAATGGGAAAATTGATGAAGGTCCAAATAATAACAAGATGTTACATTGATCTCTATTCTATTATTTTTATAATGGGACATTTAATGTTTTATTGTGCCTGCCTGTTGACAGAAGTTGTATGGAGGTATTCGGACTCGGCACTGTCAAAACTGTTAATTATTGTAATCCTGTATAAGAAAACTAAATAAAGAAATTCAATAAAAAATAAAAAATCACTACGCCATTATCATAATTGTGTTACTTGAAGGTGTTGCACATTGCTGCAAGATAAGGGATACATAGAATACAGCAGCAAACAAAAACCCTGTTACTGAAGGCAACGGCATCACAGCATCTATTTAAAAAAATGTTTCTCTACACTGCAAAAAAAAATCATTTTCACAATGAGTGTTAGTGAAGGGCCGGTATTACAGCATAACATACAAACATGGTTCACTGCAAAAATTGCATAATTACCATTGTAGATTCTCAATACCAGTGTGCAGTGTGTTTGTAGAAGGGGAGCGGTTCAGGATATTTAATTGCACGTTTGTCTTTAAATTCCAGATAAAATAGTTGCGATGGGGGTTATTGGGGATGGAAGTGGTCTTATTTGTGGTGCGTATACATTTGGGGACTGATCTGAAGTCTGCATTCATTTTAGGGTCTGGTCTGGGGGTCTGTATTAATTATTGGGTCTCATGTGGGGCTATATTAAGAAGGGAGTGTACAGCCAAGTGAAATTTTTTTTTTGAAAACTGATTAGAAGGCCACAAAAAAGTAGTGATAGCTGTCTCATCCCACCGTTCTCCCCACTAGTGGAGCTCTTGGTGTTATTCCTGGGCATGGACAGCTAAGTTGAATCTCAGGAGCGGTGAGTGTGACACATGTATGTGCTGTACGTGTGATATATGCAGATATTACACGCCTGTAACACAAGAGCAGGGATCCTGCGTGGCCGGTGAGTACTGCATGTCACTGCTGTGTGTGCAGCTACATTGTAATGAAATTATTTTGGCCCCTCTCGCACTCTCACGTTTGTGTGGTGTGTCTGCACATTTAGTGTAATCTGCCTGTTTGTGGTCATCACATACATTTATACTGCTGTGAACTGGGAAGCTAATAAACCTGTTGCTGTTTCACATCTTTTCTATTTATAAAAAAATTAATTTAAAATTTGTTGCAATTAAAGTGATAGAAATAGTTGACCTTGAGCTGTATAGTGGGGCTGCCATCTGATCCTTCTGTGGAGCTTTCCGCCAAATCAGAACTTTCAGTGGGACATTCCTGGATGAAGAGATATACCTAAAAGACAAGCACATTACTTCACGATTCTATCCAGATGTATGTGGTAATTCAATCAACTGTGGAGTCAATGACCCAAACTTCCATCTCCTCTACTTTTCCACACTTTAAGACTCCAGATTTGGCTGCTTTATAAATGAATAAAAGGGGCGGACTGGCCATACAGAGAAATCTCCTGGCTGGCCGATGCCCTGTCAGCCAGGTACCTGACGATCTGAGGGTCCTTATCCACCTGGCCGAGGGCCACAGAGGGCATCCTGAACTCACCTGTTTCACCAGCCTCAGGTCGGTGATACAGGTGAATACTGCAGTGAGGGTGGTGGTATTTTGTGCTGAACTGTGGTATTTCCTATTGCTGTGACAGTATTTTGTGCTGCACTACAGTATTGCTGCCCCACTGTGAGAATCCTTTTATATTAAAAAGATAGATTACTAAGAGATATGTACATATATATATATATATATATATATATATATATATGTATATATACACATATACAAGATGTTTTAGACTAAGAAGACTAATTAACTGCCTGCATTTAATATTTTGTTAGAATCAGCAATATATATATATATTCAAGGATAAGCAGGAAGCCGTCTGTAACTACAGGTGTTGTTTAAGGCAATCAGAAGAAAAACTTCTTTGTTTCTCGTTATTTCCTTATCTGAAATCCTGCAGATTTGCCTTAACAATAATCATGTAAGAAAACACCTATATAAGCGATGTGTTCATGCTCTGCTTCAGACTACTCTTGAGGAACTTCTGCAATGATGACTTGTCTCCTTGTACAAGAAAATAAACAAGTTGACTGCAACGAAACTGCTCATCGAGTGAGATTTTTTTAGCACCCGCCTACTTGCTTTGGTCCTGCCTACTTGTGTTGCCCCACCTTCTGTCAGTTTGGACCCTTCTACAATATAAGGCCAGTCTAATTTCACAATCTGACAATGAGCAAAAACATTTGCTTCAGTAAAATCCTGGCGGTATCCGGCTCTTCTGTATTTTCATCACCATCATAGTCATCTTATTTTGAAACATTTCTTCCAACTCCACCTAAATCTGACGCTAACTACGACTCCACAGGCCCAATCACAAGAGGACAATGATATCACCTCAGTCTATTGGATGAACCTCGCCAATCCAAGAAGATGCCTTCTTCTCTACATACAACTCATCTACAGCCTCTACGGCTCATCAGTGCAGTCCAACACCCACAGCTCAAATATTGGAGAGAAAAACTAAAAGTAATGGCCTTCACTGATGAGACTGATAGCATGGGAGGATCATAACAATCCTGCATCTACAACCCATTAGATTGTGCATTAGACCAGTAATCCAGAAATCTACAGTACGTCCAGTTGCCTTGATTTACTATTTACAGATATTAGACCAGTAGATAATTGTCAATGTCTCAATGTGGGTTCCATGTTGCTCACTGTTGTGCTCTGGCGTACTGGCTGCGTTTATTGCCATGTATGCCGGTTGCCACGGGCGACGTGTAGTTTTGGAAGCCTGTGTGTGCGCTGCTCCTTGCATGCTTGTTCCTTTGTGTGTCTGGTGCTTGTGGGGTTAAGATCTTGGTCTGGCTGTGGTCTCTAGGTGCTAGTTAATCCTGTTGCTGTAGGCCAGGGTGTTGTTCTCCAGATTTGTTGGGTGCTGGAGCTATGCACCTTACCTTGGTTTCCTTCTGCCCAGTCTTTGTGGCCACCTAGTAAGACATCAAGGTCATCTGGTCTTCCTGCCTTTCCTGTTTCTATGTCCGGGTTCGGTTCTCTGTTCTAGTTTAGTATTTGGGCTGTGACTGCCATGAGTCATCTTGCATGGAGTCTAGACATTCCCCTGTCTGTGCCTTTGCTGAGAGGGTTCCTGGGTTCTCTCGAGGGAGGACATCAAGTCTGTGAGCAGCTCTGCCTCAGACCACCATGCATCCGTTCCTCATGGGGGTCCAGGCAGTTACTGGTGCGCTGGTTCCAGTGTGTGTTGTCGGCACTGTGTCCTGTTCCAGTACATGTGCCTGGGTTCCAGTCGTTGTTTGTGTGGACTGCTGGTGCTTGCTCCAGCAATCTCTGCAGGTAAGTGGCCAAGTGCACTGGAACCATCCTGAGGGAGCAACCAGTGAGCTTAAGCTAAGTTTATCCCTACCATCTTGGGCTCTGTGAAGAACAGGGCTTACTGGGTTTCTGCTCTCTTGATTTGGCCCCAAGCAAAACTCTCCAATGGCTTCAATAACCAATTCACAATATTTCTTACTACTACCACAAGATCCTCTCTTTATGCCCCATTTTCTGACAAGTTCAAACAATTAGTTTCCAGTGTTCTGTTCACACCAGCTTATGTTAGATCTATTATAAACTGTAGATACTGGATCTACCCATCATGTATCTTATAGGCACAGAAGCCAGGAGCTCAGTGTGAGCAGAGCTGTGTCTGGATTTGGGAACAGCACGCTCCTTCGGTCTGACAGACTATGAACATCTCAAGCTGAGTTCATCGTACCTCGAGAAGATCCACTTCTGTCATTTTGAGAGTTTTATTAACATTGAAGATCTGGAAAAGATAAAAAGAATATATGAAAATACAAAATCAGAGCAGAACAATCTGGGTGTAGACCCCCAACCAAATGGGAAAACTCTGTTACTGGAAACCCCTCATCCTGCATTGTGCAGCAGATTTGATGCTTTTCATGGGTCTATGGACTGCACGGTTGGGATTACAGAGGATGATGATAAACTCCAGAGAAGGTAGTAAGGTCAGATGATGATGATGAAATCTCTTTTACAAGGGCCAATGATCCAGCAGATGAGCTTTCAGAACAGCACTCTACCCTAATCGATGTCCAGTGTGATCAGCCAACTGGATTGTTAACGTGAGCAAATAAATGTTCTCTCATATTTCTTTGTGTAGACTGGGCTGTGCTGCCGAGATATCGCAAAGTGTGTAGGGGATGAATGATCGGAGCAAAGAGTGATCATCTCCATTGTTTGCCGAGCAGTTATGGTCCCACAGTCTGGCCTAAGAGTCAATAGGCTATGGCATAGGATATGTAATTGATCCTTATCTATGTAGACATTACTGGGGCTGCTTGTGGTTTTGGGCAGACAAAACAATCAACAAGTCTAATCAGTGGAATCCTTCATCTGCTTTCACACTGAGTACCTCTCATTGCGGTAAGATAAGTACAATATAAAATCTAATGTATAAAACTGAGTGTGTGTGTGTGTATGTTCGCTAAAGGAATCCGCACCGTCGCAGTTACAATCACGACATTTGGCACACAGGTACATCAGGTGTCTGGAAAGGTTTTAGACCGGGTCTCAGCTCTCTAGCACGTACCGTTCCTGAGATATTCCCCAAAAATGCATTAGCCAATAGAAGCTCGGTCACATGACCAGTATCAGCCAATAGAATCTCGCAGGCCCTTAGTCTCCACATACCAGGTTTCCATAACAGCCCATCCATTTTTCTGTATGACACTTGTTAGGGGAGCGGAGTGCTGTGGAGTTCACAGTTCAGGGGCAGGTAGGGTGGCCATTCAGGCCGCCCTCAAAAGATGGACTTAAAAACCCTGACCCCTGGCCCCACTAAGCCACGCCCCCTACCTGGTTAGGCCATTCCCCCTCCCACTTCACAGCCAACAGGGATTAAAAAAGTGAAGGATCGAGGGTGGGTGACTTTCTCCCTGCGGCTCACGCTCAGACAGCACAGTGCTACTTGCTGAGCGTGAGCTGTTTAAAAGGACATCCCTGCGTCCAGGCCCTGCACCGAGGGGAGGACAGGTAGTCGGAAAGCCGGACTGTCCTGCCTAATACCGGACCTCTGGCCACCCAAAGGGCAGGCTGCTGTGGCGGTCACACTTATGGGGACGGTCCGCTATGGAGGTCAGTGTTAAGGGGCAGATTGCTGTAGAGGCCACTGTTAATTGGGCAGGGTACTGTGAAAATCATTGTTAATGAGACGGGGTACTGTGGAGGTCACTAATAAAGGCGCAGCTGCTGTGGAGGTCACTGTTAAGGGGGCAGGAAGCTGTGGAGGTCACTGTTAAGGGGGCAGGAAGCTGTGGAGGTCACTGTTAAGGGGGCGGGTGCTGTAGAGGTCGACTGTTAAGGGGGTAGGGTGTTGCTGAAATCACTGTTAAGGAGTAGTACTGTGGAGGTCACTGTTAAAGGTGGGCACTGCAAGGGGGCAGGCCGCTGTGGAGGTCACTATTAAGGAAGGAGGAGACTGTCGAGGCCACTATTAAAGGGGCAGCGGGCAATGCGCCGCACAGACCTGTCACTTACCAGTAGGAGGAGCTCCCGGCCGGTCACAGACATCGCAGCTCGCAGGTAAGTATAATGCTTCTAAAAATTGCTAAGTAACCATGGCAACCAGGACTGCAGTATCATCCTGGTTGGCATGGTTACCGATCGGAGCCCCAGCGATTAATCTGGGACTCCGATCGGTACTCTCCGCTGCCACCAATGATAGGGGGGAGATTTTAATTAGGAGGGGGAGGGAGGGGGGGGGCCCACTGGCCACCAATGAATCTACAGTACTACAGGGGAGGGAGGGGGGGCAGGCCGCACTGGCCACCAATGTGTTAACTACAGGGGAGGGAGGGGGGCCGGCCGCACTGGCCTTCAATGTGTTAACTACAGGGGAGGAAGGGGGGGCCGGCCGCACTGCACACCAATGTGTTAAATACAGGGGGAAAGAGGGGGGAGGGGGGTCTAAAAGGTATAAAATTCAGACAGTACCAGATAGGAGCTGAGAAACATGGATAAGGCTGATAACTTATAGCTGGCCTCAGGGTCCCTCTCAGTATCCAATGATCCCTCTGTGTCCAGGACAAAGACGGCCATCTGTAAAAGAAGATTACTGCAGTTATAGTTCTAGCAAAGGTAAGATTGCCATATTGTTGGGGTATCACTTGTGGTTATCCAGAAGTCCACCAGTGCACCAATTAAGACTTATCATGGGGCATGAAGGAAGAGTCAAAGGACAGAGGTGAGCCTATTATCCTCTGACTGCAGAATAATAGGTTGATTAGGCACCAAGCCCACAAGTTCCCAGAGGTCAGGAGCATTTACTGATCACTGCGGATGATGGAAGGACATTGAGAAGCAAAAATAGCAAATAGAAGGGGGAACCAAGGAGAGGAGAAAGTGACACAAGGGGCAGGGTGAAACACTACACAACCCAGGTTTTATGCTTCCCAATGGTTACTTGGTTCCACCTCTGTGGTTTTCTCCATCTTTTGCTGTTTGCACTTGTCCTTTGTTCTTCAGGATAAATTATAAACTTAATTTGTTAAAAACTAAATTGTTTGCACTCTCTGGGGACAACTATTCTTCTCAAAGAGATGTCAACAACTCCAAATCTGAAGAGTATCAATGCTTCTCCTGGCCCACTAGTTACTGATGCAGCTTCTAGATAAGAACCTGTGTTCATCCATAAGAATGATGACATTTGAAGGTCTTCTCTTCATGCTTCTTCCCATCAGGTGAATATTTCATGGCTGACAGGTCTTTTAAGGGTCCATTCACACGTCCGTTTTTTCTTTCCTGATCTGTTCCGTTTTTTGCGGACCAGATCTGGACCCATTCATTTTCAATGAGTCCTGGAAAAAATCGGACAGCACAATGTGTGCTGTCCGTTTCCGTTGTTCCGTTCCGCATGTCCGTTTAAATATAAAACATGTCCTATTATGTTCCTGAAAAATCGGATCCTAGTACAATGCAAAGTCAATGGTTCCGCAAAAAACGGAAGACATTTGGATGTCATTCCGTATGTCTTCCGTTTTTTGCGGAATCCGTTCCTGGAAACACATAGCAAATTTTTTTTTTTTTTTTTTTTTTTCAAAGAAATCCAAACAACTTTATTTGATTATTGAAATGTATACATGTTTCCGTTTTTTGCGGATCCGCAAAAAACGGATGACATACGGATGACATACGGAAACATTTTCAGGAACAACGGATCCGCAAAAAACGGACCGAAATTCGGATTATAGAAAAATACTGACGTGTGAATGTAGCCTAATGCTAACAATAAATTCCAACAAATGAAGAATTTTAATCTTTACCTTTGGCATCAATAGTCAAATAAACTGGAGTCTAGAGCCGAGCAAATCAATTCTAAATTAATTAAATTAATTGTGAATTTCCCCAAAATTCTGCTTCCAAACAAAGCTGATGTTTTGGCAATTTGATTTGGACAAATCACACATAATGGTGGCAGCCACTTTACATATCAAATTCAGAAGACTAGTGAGGGGAACAGGGAAGTGAAAATGTAGAGGATGCCATGAGCCTGGGTGAGGACCTGGCTGGTGGGGGTGCCCTTAATGCTTTGCCTTATGGGCCAATCAGGAGGGAGGATATAGATGTTGCTATTAGACTCTGTGTAAGGTGCCAAAAATAGATTTGAGCTCAGTTACTGATATGATGAGCAGGGGTGCACCACCAATGAGGCCAGGTGAGGCCATCGCCTCAGGCAGCACCAGGTAGAGGGGCAAGAGGGGGGCAGCAGAAGGGCCATGGGCAATGAGCGCTTTCATTGTGGCAAAGGGATTAGGTTAAGAAATTAGCATGGGGTGTGTGTGTGTGTGTGTGTGTGTGTGTGTGTGTGTGTGGTGGGGGGGGGGGGGCATTTCAGTTTTTGTCTCAGGCAGCAGAAAGGCTCGGTGCACCCCTGATGATGACACGTCAGTCACAGACACAGCAATTACAAACACAAACCAGCCATTTTAGGGTCGAACAGGGACAGTGTGGGGACTCAGAAAAAGGTAGATTTAGCCAGGTACATTGAACTACTAGGTAGAATATCAGGTTTTATTATTAGGGACAGGAAGTATACCGCATGTCATACAGACTTTGCTGCACTGCATTCCAGTTTTTAACCCGTAGGATATAAGCGCCGTACATTTACGGCGCTGAAAACTGGGACAGAAATCCTAGCGCCGTACAGCTACAATGCTCTGCGCCCACCCGATCAGCTGCAGGGGTCCGGCAGTCACAGATAGCCGGGCCCCAGCTGTATGTGCCGGCATCGGTGAAAACACCAATGCCGGCACATTAACACTTGCAATGCCGCTGTCAGCGCTGACCGTGGCATGTGCAGTATCCTGCTGGGTGTGGGGTGGCCATCGGGTTCCTGCGCTGCTGTGACGGGGACCCGATGGCAGGGAAGGCAGCCTGTTGCCATCCGTATAAGCCTGTGATATCCAGCCCCAGTATTACACTGGTAATACACTTACAGCCAATGCATCACAATACAGAAGTATTGTAATGCATTGTAAAGGGGATCAGACCCCCAAAAATTGAAGTCCCATAATTGTGCAAAAAATAAAGTTAAAAGAATAAAGTTTAACAATTTTTTTTATAGTTTCAAGAAAAAAAGTGTCCTTTTCCCAAAATAAAGTAATAAAAAATTGTAAATAAATAGGGAAAAAAGAAAAGTAGACATATTAGGTATTGCTGCATCCGCATCGACTGGCTCTATAAAATATCACATTACCTAACCCCTCAGGTAAACACCGTCAAAAAAATAAAAATAAAAAATGTGGTAAAAGAAACATTTTTTGTCACCTTACATCACTAAAAGTGTAATACCAAGCGATCAAAAAGTCATACGCACCCCAAAATAGTACCAATCAAACCATCACCTCATCCCGCAAAAAATGAGACCCTACCTAGAATAATCACCCCATAAAATAAATAAAATAAGGCTCTGAGACTATGGCGACACTGAAACATATTTTTTTTTGTTTCAAAAATATTATTGTGTAAAACTTAAATAAATAAAAGAAAGTATACATATTAGGTATCGCCACGTCCGTAACAACCTGCTCTATAAAAATATCATAGGACCTAACCCCTCAGATGAACTCCATAAAAAAAGTGTCAAAAAAGCGATTTTTTTTTTGTCACCTTACATCACAAAAAGTGTAATACCAAGCGATCAAAAAGTCATACGCACCCCAAAATAGTACCAATCAAACATTAATCTCATCTTGCAAAAAATGAGACTCTATCTTAGACAATCGAGCAAAACATAAAAAACTATGGCTCTCAGAATATGGAGACACTGAAACATGATTTTTTTTTTTAAATGCTGTCATTGTGTAAAACTTAAATAAATAAAAAAATTATACATATTAGGTATTGCCGCGTCCGTACGAAACTGCTGTATAAAAATATCATGTGACCTAACCCCTCAGGTAAACTGTAAAATATATAAAAATAAAAAGGGTGTCAAAAAAGCAATTTTTTGGTCACCTTACATCACCAAAAATTTAACACCAAGCGATTAAAAAATCATATGCACCCTAAAATAGTACCAATCAAACCATCATCTTATACTGAAAAAAATGAGCCCCTACATAAGTCAGTCGCCCAAAAAATAAAAATATGAAAAATATGAAGACACAAAAAAATCATCATTTTCAAAAATGCTTTATTATGTAAAACTGAAATAAACAACTAAAAAAAGTCATAATTCCTAGTCATATTTGGTATTGTCGCAACCGTAACAACCTGCTCTATAAAAATACCACATGATCTAACCTGTAAGATGAACGTTGTAAATAAAAAAAATAAAACGGGTGCCAAAACAGCTATTTTTTGTTACCTTGCCTCACAAAAAGTGTAATATAGAGCAACCAAAAAGCATATGTACACTAAAATAGGACCAACAAAACTGCCACCTTATCCCGTAGTTTCCAAAATGGGTCACTTTTTGGGAGTTTCTATAGTAGGGGTGCATCAGGGGGGCTTCAAAAAAGACATGGCAGCTTAAAATTATCCCATTGAAATCTGCCCTCAAAAAACATATGGCGTTCCTTTCCTTCTGCGCCCTGCCGTGTGCCTGTACAGCAGTTTACGACCACATGTGGAGTGTTTCTGTAAACTACAGAATCAGGGTAATAAATATTGTTTTGTTTGTCTGTTAACCCTTGCTTTGTTACTGGAAAAAAAGGATTAAAATGGAAAATCTGCCCAAAAAGTTAAATTCTGAAATGCAATCTAAATTTTTCTTTAATTCTTTAAAGAGTTAACAAAATTTGTTAAATCAGTTTTATATACCTTGTGGGTGCAGTTTATAAAATGGGGCAATTGAAAAGTGAGTTTTGGAAATTTTCTGAAAAATTTCAAGATTTGCTTCTAAACTTCTAAGCCTTCTAATGTCCCAAAATAGAAAATGTAATTTACAAAATGATCCAAACATGAAGTAGACATATGGGGAATGTAAAGTAATAACTATTTTAGGAGGTATCACTTTCTGTTTTAAAAGCAGAGAAATAGAAATGTAAAAAATTGAGAATTTTTCCAAATTTTTGGTGAATTTGGTATTTTATTATAAATAAAAATGAAATATTTGGACTCAAATTTATCACTGTCATGAAGTATAATGTGTCACCAGAAATAACTCTCAGAATGGCTTGGATAAGTAAAAACGTTCCAAAGTTATTACCACATAAAGTGACACATGTCAGATTTTCAAAAATCGGCCTGGGATTTAAGGTGAAAAGTGTATCGGTAGTGGAGGGGTTAAAGAGACAGTCTAAATAATATAAAAACCTAAGTCTACTGGCTACTGATATTTTAAGCATCATAGTTGTATCGAACACTGTGCAAATGTGCCCTTTTCCCCAATTTTCTAGAGTTAATAAATGTATAATAAGCGTATTTTACTGTATATTTTACTGTATATTTACTGTATATGTTGCCATAGTCTTTGTGCAAAAGCATCTTATGTTTCTATAAAACCTATTGCAAAATCTCTACAATTAATAAGTGTAAAATAAGCAGATTCTACTGCATCACCAGCAGGCATCTGCCCCCAATAAGGACAATTTTTGGGACAATTTTTATTTTAATAAAAAGTATGACAGTCCGACACAACATTAACACCGTCAAACAAAACATGCCTTTACTCATAGCTATTATACGTCAGTGTCACTATTTGATATTGCTGTCTATTTGATTTTGTTGCAAAAAATTGTAGAGAAACAGAGTCCTAGGAGACCTCAGAGTGTCATAAATCAATTCCCGGGCCAGCTGGAGCACTTTTGATTAGGGTCGAATTTATCTGAATCAAATCTTTTGACTAATTTATTAGAATTGGACCTAAAACAAATTTCAAGAAATTCACTCATTTCTACTGTAGTCATATCAATTACCTCCTTCATATTTACTCCCTACATAAAGGCTATGTGCAGCTTTGATCTGGAAAAACATGTTTACTTATGTTAGTTATTTCCTTGAGTAAAATGAAGTTGCTCTAAGGTTCAGGTTGCAATATCCTTCTCCTCATTCATTTCCAGACCCTATGATATTTCCTGCTCATAGTTTGGATGTGAGGTCTGTGTGTCCAGGATGCTGCTGCCTGCACTAGCTCTCGTGTATCAGTACAGCTTCATTCCGTGACTGAATTCTTTTTTTATAGCTCATGAAAGATCTTCTCTCACTTGTACTGATACACACTAGGGGGGTCATTTATCAAACAGAAATACGCCTAAATTGAACTGACAGCGGCCATGTGCCGAATACTGGATTACATTTACATGTCCCAGTGCAGGTGACCATAAACCTGACAGCAAATTGATGCAACCCCCTTTTTTATACTTGACTCTAGATCCTCTTCACCTATTCATTCTCTGATCAAACTCCTCCGTCTCCCGCTACTATGTTGAACACTGAGAGAAGGGAGGGGGAGTGCAGAGAGAGCCATCAGAAACAGGAGCAGAGTTAATGGATGTGAGTCAGCTCCAGCAGCACTAGCAGATAGGTGAAGGCCTTACACACACTCTGCAGAAGCAAAAAGTGTGGGAAATGTATAATAAAGATGCTTTAAAAAGCTGGCTAGATTTGCATTTTTAACTGGTAGATGTTCTGCACTTTGTTTATTCTCTCACCCTTTCGGCATCTCTCTCCAGTATAAATGGTCGGTCCCATATCCATATTCCCTTGGTTACGGTGTCAGCTCCATTTTCACACTGGAATCCCATAAGCAAGGTATGTTCTTCCTCTACAATGGCTGGCCCTATTGCTGCTCCGTTTTCCTACAGAGATGAGAAGGAAGCATTACACATGTCAAGGACAGGTTTCTGCTATGGTGACCTGGGATTCCACATATTGATGGTGATGCACTGCGCTCCTCTTACCAGGTTGTACAGGGCTCTCAGGATATAATTCATTAAGAAGGATTTTCCACATCTTTTTTCTCCAATCACAGAGAGAAGGCACAGGGAGTAGTCCTCAATCTGTTTGTCCATAAAACATCTCTGTACCACCGCAGGGTTCAGCTGCAGCTCACCATCTCTATCTTGGTATACGAGCTGACGGGGAGAACCAGGAACCTCCTAGAAGATGAAGCATTCCTACATAGGCCATCCGCAGAACACAACAGGAAAGCCACACATGCTCCTGCCACTTAGCGACACTCAAGGTACCAGCGTAGTAGTGAGCTGACCATTTGCTCTCTCTACTGTTTGGAGGAACATATCTACTGATTCCCCCTAGATCAGATGTTCAGGACCTGACATTTATCCCTTGACCATCTAATGTGCTGGAATTTACCTTACCACTCTGTCCTCTCCTCTGGCTGTGTCTCCCTATTGAGGAAGACACACCATAGCCCCATGTCCCTTGATGATTCTGGGGCATAATGTTATTGATGAAACGGGTTGGCACACTAATTTAATTACAATCTACCCCTAGGACTGGAATCATCATCCCAGGGCATCCACAACAGGAAGAGATTCCGGACGAGGCAGCTCTTGTCTGGGCAATGACTCCATATTTAGGAGGTCATTAGAGAGATACCACAGTCCATCACAAAATACTGCCAGCAGCAGAAAATACATCCCCAAAAACATGCAATGGCCAGCCAAGTGAAGGGCCTCCTGGGCAGCTTCCCGGGCATCGGCCCACAGGGAAATTTCCCTGTAAGGTCTATGGCCAGTCCTTTTGCTTATGCCCTGGCCATATTGCAGAAACTGTCCAGGAATGAGGAACATGACAAAGAGATCAATTTGTCTCCAAATTCTCCAGACCTCAGTCTGATCCATGGAGACCACACCTCACACAGGATCTGCTGCCAGATTTTGATGTAATGGCTGATTGATGTGTATATATAATAAATTCACAGAACCATCATTAGAAACAGTGATTGCGGCACATGATCTCTTTCAGCCAGTCAGGGAGACATGAAAGGATCATGTGATGCTCCTGTGACACATGCAGCGCACTGACCCTTCAGGTGGAGTAGTAGTCCTGGTGTGTAGGATGCGAGTGGTATACTGTGGCCTAATGTTTGTGTCACAGGTGCTCCTACCTTCAGGCTGTCGCTTCCTGGGGGTCAGTCTCTGTTGCAGAGAGTGAGTTGGAGCAAGGAACAAAATGAAGTACAGATTTTGTGAAGTTTAACTTTTCTTTGCTTGGAATAGACTTGCAGTAACAGAACGGTACTTGATATTTCAATCAAGGATGGAATACCCGCGCTGCCGCCAAGAGCCAATGTCGGTATAAAATGCTCTAATGATAATGATGTCGCTGCTGGGTTCTACACAGGTTATTGCCTATGTCCCGGTATTAGTGTGTACAAACTAAAAAGGTAGCTCTGAACCCGCGCTGATATAGATCGTGTAGTCCGCTAAATGCATTTATTAGTCTCTCACAAGATTGAGCTGTAGCTGGTGAGAGTAGAGAGGGGAATGTGAAGGAAATTACAA
Source organism: Bufo gargarizans (assembly GCF_014858855.1). NCBI lineage: Eukaryota > Metazoa > Chordata > Amphibia > Anura > Bufonidae > Bufo > Bufo gargarizans. The sequence continues at coordinate 199,808,579 of NC_058087.1, forward strand.
TAACTGCCTCAAAAGTGCGCAAGAAGGGCAATATGATATCACATTCAATCAGTACTTGCCTCAATGATAATATGGGGGCGATTCAAGCCAAGCCGGGCTGTATCTGCTTCCCCGCTACCTCCTACAAGTGACTTCCAGGCTGCCGTGATAGGTCTTCAGCTTCCTACAACTCACATGTGGCGGTGCCGGCCGCTCGCACACGTGGGAGAAAGCCGCGTTGTTGGATTTCCAGGGAGACAAGTCTTCGGTGTGATGTCACGCACTGCAGATTACGGATGCCTCCTAGGTCCACTATTGCTACTAACGCATTTCGAAATCCATGGATTTCTTCCTCAGGGATAACTGTGGATCTAGTTGTCCTGGTTTAAGTACCAGTTCAGTCTTGAAGGTCTAGTACTGCATTTATATTGAATTGCTCCAGTAGTCACTATGTTTCTATAGTCTCTATACAGATATATATCCCCACATATTCAAAGACCTCCATTTTTCATATTATATATATATATATATACTGTCCTATTATAAGAAAGCAAATAACTCAATCTCCTGATGTAACCCTAGAGGTGCCAGGCTGTTTAAGTTATATACTGTATATCCACTTACTTTAATTTTTCAGCATTAATCTGATATAATCCCCCAAATACAGAGCCCAAAAATTTTCCCCCATGTTTGTCTCTATAATGCCGTGAAAGTACAACATAACAATGATATAATAATTCGCCCAGCGGATAAGGGGGGGGGGGCATAGTGATCTTGGACTATGAAAAGTATCAGAAGGAATCAGAAATTTGTCAAATAGCTTACGGCCTACCTGAAGGACACCTGCAATGAACAGGACGCTGGTACAATGCAGTGGGTCAGGATAGATATGTGTATAAGTTTATAGTCTGTTCGTGACGCCAATTGCAGCGTGCGCAGGTACTGTAGCAGGGCCCTTTAAGATGTTATAACTCACATACCAGGTGCAGGAATGCCAGAGGGGGATAATGTCTCTGTGTAGCAGATATAGTAGTGTCAACGGTGTCTCCTACCTTGGTACGGCTGGACTCCTGGATCCTGGCTCACTTGCAATAAATTGAGTGTTGTTAATAGGAGTAACTGAGGAACTTTGGTAATAGTAAATGAGATCCAGACGGAGGATATAATCCAACTTGTCTTTACTGGATGGCAACAGAAATCCATACGAGTTACAGCTTTAGTCTTGGGTCCCAGCAGGTATTGGCAATATGGGGCAGGAATCTATATATATTCTGCTTCTTGTCATATGCCTGGAGAATCTGCCAGGTATCTATCTTCTGCTCTGTCTGTCTTCTGCTTTGATAATGGGCCTGATTAGCTGAGGAGGAATTTGGCTTCTCCTGGACTCTGGATAAGTACTCACAGGACTGCTCAGCAGGGAATGATGTCTTCCTGGAGATCTGTAGTTCTGGAGGTGTTGCTTGCTTGTCACCAGCTGAGGTAGACGACTCAGGCTGGGAAGAGTGATCCTTGGCCTCAGCCGAGGCTGGATCCTAGGTTGGGATCCCTGTAACTGGGAGCTCCTACTAACGCAGCCTGCCCCTGGCAGGGGTGGCTGGTGCACTAACTAACTTCCTTCTCCTCCTCATGAGACAGGACATGGAACAGTCCACTTCTGCTCATACAGGGGAGACTAGCCTGGAATTTACTATTCCAGCCTAGCTATCCTAAACTGGCTATGGTCTGCTGAACATATTGCTGCCACCTGCTGGTGCACATGGAAAATACAGCATAATATATCAAACAGGCCTAGAAAATGTATATATGGAAAAATGCAATGTTAGATTACACAGGATGACAATACATATACACCTGACATGTTGTAGCGGGGAAACAGAGTTCAGTAACATACTCTGGGATGTTACACACCCAACACATTCTACAACTGTTGGAAAACATACATTGGGAACTGAACTATATTTTAGGTACACGGGAATTGAAAACAATAAAAGTAGGGAGGCTACTGAGTATTTTTTTTAGAAAGAGAAAGAACTACCTCTGGAACAGGTTGAGTTCATAGGGGAAGGTATTATGTTTATTTTAAATCATAATTTTTTTTACATTTGAAGAAGTTTTTTATTTGCAGACCTGGGGGATCGCTATAGGGACCAGATTCGCGCCGAGTTTTGCCAATCTCTGGGGAGGTGGGAGGATATCACCATCTACCCGGAAGGCGTGCTCCGCGTGGGTCTGGTCCTATGGCGCAGGTTTTTTGATGATATTGTTTTTATATGGAAGGGAGGTGAAAATTCACTCCAGGAATTTTTATCCAAAATAAATAAAAATTACTTTTATTTGCAATTCTTATCCAATTTTAGCCAGGAGAAAATACATTTTTTGGATCTTACTATAACAATCCAGAACAATCAATTATTCACCCACACATATTCAAAACCCACGGATAGCAATAGCTCCATCCCGCTAGAGAGTTGCTATTTACCAATATGGCTCAATAATATCCCTCAAAGCCAATATAATACATTACGGAGAAATTGAGCCACAGTGGAGCAATTCGATAAAGAAGCAATGGACCTACATAACCGATTTGAAGAGACGGGTTATCAAATAAAAGAGTTGGAAAAAATAAAACAAGACGTTAGACAAATAGAGAGAACAACACTCTTAGAGAAAAAGGTGAAGGAAAATATGAGTAAATAGTAAAAATATAAATAATAATGAGGATGAAATTAAAGTCCCCATAGTCACACAGTACAATGAAAAAGAATCCTTCTTTAAAAGAATTATTAGACGCCATTGGGACATCCTGAAACAGGATAAAGTTATAGTAGAAAAATTATCAAAATACCCCAAGTTCATCTTCAAAAGGGCCAACAACCTGGGGGGGCTCTAGTAGCTCCCTCGATCAAAACTAATATAATGAGAAAGAATAATCAGGGCCCGATAGTTCAAAAAATGCAGACAGTTTTTTTTCCATGTAAAATGTGTAAGGCATGTCATTTACTGCATTGTAGAAATCATATTAAGGAACTCAAGAGTGGTGAAAATGCCTATCAAATAGAAAATCACCTCACCTGTCATTCAAAAGGATTGATATATTATATAAAATGCCCGTGTGAAAAGATTTATGTTGGTAGAACGACCGATGCAAACTAGAATCGGCGAAAATATAAGGAATATATGTAAAAAATTTGAGGGACATCCACTTTCGCGGCATTATAGAGACAAACATGGGGGAAACTTTTTGGCCTCTGTATTTGGGGGACTAGAACAAATAAAACCCGACCCAAGAGTTGGTGATTATATCTGATTAATGTCGAAAAATGAAAGTGTATATATATATAATTTAAACAGCCTGGCACCTCTAGGGTTAAATCAGGAGATTGAGCTATTTACTTTCTTATAATAGGACAGTAAACACACACATATATATATATAAAATATGAAAAATGGAGGTCTGTCAATATGTGGGGAAATATATCTGTATGGAGACTATAGAAACATAGTGACCATATTAAGGCACTAAATGAGAATTGGCCACTCCGGGCTACTACACACATATCTCCCTCAGAGCTGCCATTTTCTTTGCAGCCCCCTGTTTGTCTAGTTCTCCTCACTTTGCCCCATGTCATGTCCCAGCATCTGTTACCTGTGCGAAGGATAATTCTTGCACGTCGGAGGCCAGGCTTCGGAGTCTGTACACAGGTATGAGCTGATCTCTAGGACAACGTCTTCTGCATTCTGGACATTGTAATTGTGCCGAGTTCTCCCCGATTAACCTGAGGCAGTTATTGCAAAATGTATGTCCACATATGAGAGACGTAGGATCGGTAATCTGCCCACAGCACACGGAGCACATGAGGTCTTCTTCCAGTCTCTGGAGAGGAGCAGCTCTTCTTTGAGGAAGCATGGCAGGGCTGTCTGGGGGAAATAAGGATCTACTTATAGAAAACACAGCTAATAATAAGACCCCAATAACAGTCAATGGACCCTCATGACAACATCAACCACAGAACCACTATAACACAATCAACCACAGGACCTCCATAACAATAACAACTAGAGATGAGCAAATCGAAGTTGACGAAGTGGAATTTGATCCGTCCTCCTTTGACTTTCAATGGTGTTCAAGACGGATCCTTCTTGGCTATGTTAAAAATAATACAAACGGATCCGTTCTGAACAGATGCATGCGGTTGTATTATCTGAATGGATCCGTCTGTGCAGATCCATGACGGATCCGCACCAAACGCAAGTGTGAAAGTAGCCTAAAATATATTTGCCGTTCAGCGGTGCAGTTATATGTTCTAAAGCCCTTTTTGTTGTGTAATAGTGGCAAAATGAAAATATATTTGCCATTCAGCAGTGCAGTGGTAATTGCCGAATATGCTAACTACTATCATCAAAATGTATTTTATGTCATCTCTGAGTAAAGTGCATATTTATTCTATGTAACTGTTCATATTTCATGTAATGTGCCTGGTTCACCAGCAGGTGGCGGCAGTATGGCAGTACTAGTTGCAGGGAATGGAGTGGATTGTCCATTCTCTCTCTCCCACTAGAGGGAGGAGAAGGAGAGGAGGAGTCTAGCTAGTGAATGTCAGTCTACCCTTCTCCATCCTGACTGGACAGACCTTGCCTGTGAGTTTCTACATGGTTGCTTGTCCCCTCCTGGGCTTGCATTGCCTTCATCCAAGCTAAAGCTTGAGGTACTCAGAGGCATTAAGAAGTTCCTAGGATTAAAGTAAGATACAGACTGCAGAAAGCTAAGTTCCAGCAGAAGAGGAAAAGTTCCAATTTACTTCAGCAAGCATAGTAGAGCTGAGAAAGCTACAGCATAGCAGAGCTGAGATTGTTGCAGAAGTGTATGCCTGCCAGAAGTTAAGCCAATACCTGCTGATGACCAAGATAAAGTCTGGAAACTGTTTGGATTACCGTTTATGTCAAGTAAAGCTGTGTTCAACCTTACTACAAGTCTGGACTCTGTTTATTCTACCTACTCATCATCCAAGTTAATCATCCCTTTGCACTTGCTTCGTCAACCACGTCTGGGATCCAAGGATATCCAGGTAGGAGCACTGGGACATGTGCACACAACACCTTCAGGGACAGTGTAGGTCACCCTACACCACTCTGGCAATCCTACCTTGGGTACCGACACTACCATCTACAAAGGGGACTCCATGTCCTCGTTGCTTAACTGCAACTGGCGTCATGACTACTTGCTCTATAAGAGGGACATATTTTGTAGAAACCTCCTAAGGGGCAAGGGATTCCCCACACGCTGGGATTGGGGCACTGCTGCCGGTCAGAGGTGCAGTTATATGTTCTAAAGCCTTCTGTGACGTGTATAAGTGGAAAGAAATAAGGGTCTATCTACCGTTCAGCGGTGCAGTTATATGTTCTAAAGCCCTATTTTGTGTGTATTAGTGGGAAAACAAAAGGGCTTATCGGCCTATTAGGTAGGTGAAGTGAGAAAATTACAGACTTTTTTGGGGTGTTTTAATTTCCTTTTTATTTATGTATTTATTTGAACAAACAGTATGTCAGACAGAGAAGTGCCCGGCCCTGCACAGAGGAGGGACAGAGGCCTAAATGTTTCTGGCGCAGGCAGAGGTCGCAGCAGAGTAAGGGGGCATGGCAGCAGGGGTCGCAGCGAGAGTGAAGGTCAAAAAGGTAAGCCAGCACTCCCCACATTACCTCTCATGCAAGGACCCGGTCCAGTCCGTAGTATAATCCAGGAAAACAACAAGAAATGTCCAGCACTGAGAAGAAAAGACTTCAAACTTTATTCCATACATTTAAAAGAATACAATTCTTCACATGGACTTCGATCAGATCTTAATCATGGTAGGGGTCAAATGCAAGTCCAGTACTCTTATACCTGGAATGAAGATGGCTCCACCAACCAGGCTGGAATCGCCATTACCACACCGGTGGTTGTGACATCAGCCGTTCCTTGCATTTAACCCCTGCTGTTCACAATCACACATAAAAACAATGTCATATAAAATAAAATAAATGTGCAACAGAACATCGGACCCCCAGAACATCGGACCCCCAGAACATCGGACCCACAGCGAAACAGGTGCGTGTACCAATCCTACTGCGCCTGCAAGAAGAGGGCGGTTTGAAGATGTGTTGGTCACTTCAGATATGAGATCATTCTTGCAGCCAACCCATGGACAGCCGCCCTCTGGATCCAGCCTCAGGGAACGCCTAGACAGGCAGGTGTCCGACTACATCGGGTTAACGGCCGATGTGGACGCTCTGAGAAGCGAGGAACCCCTGGACTACTGGGTGTGCAGGCTTGACCTGTGGCCAGAGCTGGCACAATTTGACATGGAACTGTTGGCTTGCCCCTAGTCGAGTGTCCTGTCCAAAATGATGTTCAGCGCAGCAGGGCGGATCGTGACCGATCAGAGCACTCGCCTAGCTCACGACAGTGTGGACTACCTCACATTTCTAAAAATGAATGAGGCATGGATCTTGGCAGAATACAACACCTGTGATAATCACGTGTAATTGAATTTCCTCATGCCAGCCCATACATATCCGCCACCACCCAGAACAAAGAATGGTCCTTTCCTTATGTAAATACAGCAGCATAAAAGTCCTTTTCTGTCAGATGAATGCTTAATTTTTGGGGCCTGTACTGGCCGACAGTTACATATTTATCCTGTGACCGCCTGATGTCCTTCAGCCACAGAATCCAAAGTTCTTTACTGTCGGGTGAATGCCTATTGCCTAATTTTTGGGGCCTGTACTGGCCGACAGTTACATTTTTTGTCTCTAGCCACATAATCACATCCTTCTCACTCCTCTGCCTCCTATTATGGTGGCGTATGAACCGCATTCACCATAAGGACCTTCTAATGTCACAGGGTAATGTGACTGTGCTCCTCACCCAGTACTGTGCCCACTTATACCCTGCATTGTGCCCTCTTATCACACCCTGTGCAGTGCCCCTAGTCATTCCCTGTACTGTGCCCTCTTATACCCTTTTATCCGGTCACGGTATGGCGGTGTTATCCGGTCACTGTACAGAGGTGTTATCCGGTCACTGTATGACGGTGGTATCCAATATCTGGATGGCCATAACTGTATCCCTCTCCCTGTCCATGCCATCCTTTTTTAGACCTGGCATGAGCGGGAAAAATATGCAGATTGCGGTGCTAAGGACCATTCGCCACAATCTGTGTCAGAAATACACCTAACATAGACGTATATTTTTATATAATAAATGACCCCCTAATTGTATTATTATTTGGGGGTAGGGCTAATATCTTTATATTATATAGATTCCAGTGTATTATACTATGCCCTGTATTTCCCAGTAGAAAATGGTATATCACTGTCCATGTTGTGAGTGCTTCTTGATGAAGGACATGGAGCAGTTCCTTCCCTGTGTGACTCGCCCAGGAAAATGAGGTGCAGAACAGCGTGACACTGCGGTGCCCTGCTTTCTCCTCGACAACTGAAAACTCACTCATATTCCACTGCCATGGCTGCTGGGAAGGGGGGGGGGGGGGGTGGTAGGAGTAGTACCAGCTCCATCAGCAGCAGCCTGATTCTAGAGTCACTGATGAGCAGTTTTCTTGACCCGCATAGTGAAGAAACTACTCACCAGCAGCAGCGGCTAGACCTGGAGCAGAACCTGAACCAGCAGGTGGTGAAATACTTTGAGTGCACCCTGCCAGCTGTTATGAAGATCCGCTGGACTACTGGACAGCCAAACTGGATTTCTGGCTGCAACTGGCCGAGTTTGCCCTGGAAAAGCTTTCCTGCCCGGCCAGTAGTGTGGCATCAGAGCGGGTGTTTAGTGCGGCGGGGGCCATAGTTACTCCAAGAAGAACTCGCCTGTCCAGCCAAAATGTGTAGAGACTGACCTTTGTCAAGACGAATCAGTCGTGGATCAGCCAGGATTTTCACCCACCAATGCCTGATGCATCAGACTAGATCATTAATGGTGCCACACTAGCACTTTGAGACCGGTTTCTTCTGGCTGCCTACCTGAGCTACTATTCTGATGCTGCCACCTGCCTGAAGCCATATATCTGATGCCAAGTTCTCCTTCTTTCACCCACCATCTTCAGCTACCCACCTCCCCACTCTGTCACTGTGTCACTGTGTCATTGTATGGTCTCCTGATACTGCTGCCACCTCCACACTATGTCACCTTGTGACTCTGTGGCCTCCTGATGCTGCTTTCACCACCACACTATGTCAGCTTGCCACTCTGTGGTCTCCCCATGCTGCTGCCACCTCCACACTATGTCACCTTGCCACTCTGTGGCCTCCTGATGCTGCTGCCACCTCCAAACTGTCATTGTGCCACTCTGTGTCCTCCTGATGCTGCCGCCAACTCCAGACTCTGTCACTGGGCCACTCTGTGGTCTCCTCATGCTGCTCCTACCTTACCACTATGTCATAGGGCCACTCTGTGGACTTCTCATGCTGTTCCCACCCTCCCCACTTCATGACTCGGACAGGCTTACATCATCATTTATTTGACCCTTCTTCTGATCTGTCAAAAGGAAGGAAGACTGGAAGCACTGGAGACACCAAGGATCTCTACCGGGAGCAGTGGAGACTAGTGGCATCGCTACAGGGGAACGAAGAGGCTAATGAGCCATATGGGAGCTAATTAGGCATATGGGGGCTAATAAGAGGCATAATGTGGGCTAATGAGGCAGAATGGCGTATAATGGGGGCTAATGAGGCATATGAGAGCTAATTAGGCATATGGGGGCTAATGAGGTATATGGGGACTAATAAGAGGCATAATGTGGGCTAATGAGGCATAATGGCTTATATTGGGGGCTAATGAGGCATAAGGGCTGATATGCGGGCTAATGAGAGGCATGGGGGCTGATATGGGGGTGATAAGAGGCATAATGGGGCTAATAAGAGGAATAATGGGGGCTAATGAGGCATAAGGGCTGATATGAGGGCTAATGAGAGGCATAGTAACAGTGTCATCCACAGATGCCCCCATAACAGTGTGTCTTCCACAGATCCACCATAACAGTGCGCCTGTGCACTGACGAGAGACAGAAAGAAGGGAAATGAATCTGCGGAAGCAAGCAGAGGACGGCACAGCAGACGACTGAACAGCTTCTTTTGTAAGTAAATTGTTTTATTATAAATGCATCCCTGCATACCGCAATTCTCTCGTATTTTGTAATCTTATTTATATATACTTATTTTGTTTTTTGCCCCCCCATTTTTGACTGTGGTATCTTTGTGCCCCCCTATATATTGTTCCTAGAGTCTCCACTGGTGGAGACCACAAGGATCTCTACCGGGAGCAGTGGAGACCACAAGGATCTGTACCGGGAGCAGTGGAGACCACAAGGATCTGTACCCGGAACAGTGGAGACCACAAGGATCTGTACCGGGAACAGTGGAGACCACAAGGATCTGTACTGGGAGCAGTGGAGACCACAAGGATCTGTACCGGGAACAGTGGAGACCACAAGGATCTGTACCCGGAACAGTGGAGACCACAAGGATCTGTCCCCGGAACAGTGGAGACCACAAGGATCTGTACCGGGAACAGTGGAGACCACAAGGATCTGTACCGGGAACAGTGGAGACCACAAGGATCTGTACCGGGAACAGTGGAGACCACAAGGATCTGTACCGGGAACAGTGGAGACCACAAGGATCTGTACCCGGAACAGTGGAGACCACAAAGATCTGTACCTGGAACAGTGGAGACCACAAGGATCTGTACCGGGAACAGTGGAGACCACAAGGATCTGTACCGGGAGCAGTGGAGACCACAAGGATCTGTACCGGGAGCAGTGGAGACCACAAGGATCTGTACCGGGAACAGTGGAGACCACAAGGATCTGTACTGGGAGCAGTGGAGACCACAAAAATCTGTACCGGGAACAGTGGAGACCACAAGGATCTGTTTTAGGTCCACTTCTCTTTAATCTTTATCAATCATTTTGAGGACTTCAGGCTTCAAACTAAAGCATCAGTGGGTAAATCAGCACATTTTGTCAGTTTATCTGTTTGATAAGCTTTCTGGAAGCTCTGTACATGATGTCAGCACACGGTTAGGGCACTTTAAAAAGGTGATTAATATGGACGCGTTCTGGAAACATTATGGTTAATAAACACTTGTTGGAAGGAACCCCTTACAGAAGGGCCAAAAAGCTGTGTGTACCCAGCCCACACATAAACAGACAGCCCAGCATGGGAGACTGAAGAATATTGTAGAACACAGAGGAAGGAGAAGGAGATGGGGATCTATGCTGACTAGGACCAGGGGATCTGCTCTGGGAGAGACATGTAAGGAGGGGAGTAAAACTGCAAACAGACTCCTGAGACAGGAGAACAGCATGCAGAGGCCAGAAAGAGACCCCTGAGAAATGAGAGCGAGTATGCAGAGGCTGCAGAGAGACCCTTGAGGTTAAAGAACAGTATGTCAAGGCTGGAGAGGGACTGCAGAGAGGACAGACCAGTACCCAGATGTAAAGGCTACAGACAGGCCACTAAGAGGGGAGAGCAGTATGTAGACGCTATGGAAAGACCACTGAGATGAGATCAGTATACCGAGGATGCAGAGACACCACCGAGAGGAAAGAGCAGTATGCAGAGGCTGCTGAGAGACCACTGCAAGGAGACAGCAGTATGTAGAGGCTGCAGAGAGACCTCTGAGAGGAGACAGCAGTATGCAGAGGCTGCTGAGAGACCACTGAGAGGAGACAGCAGTATGTAGAGGCTGCAGAGAGACCTCTGAAAGGAGAGAGCAGTATGCAGAGGCTGCTGAGAGACTACTGAGGGGAGACAGCAGTATGCAGAGGCTACTGAGAGACCACTGAGAGGAGACAGCAGTATGCAGAGGCTGCTGAGAGACCACTGAGAGGAGACAGCAGTATGCAGAGGCTGCTGAGAGACCACTGAGAGGAGACAGCAGTATGCAGAGGCTACTGAGAGACCCCTGAGAGGAGACAGCAGTATGCAAAGGCTACTGAGAGACCCCTGAGAGGAGACAGCAGTATGCAGATGCTGCTGAGAGACCACTGAGAGGAGACAGCAGTATGCAGAGGCTGCTGAGAGACCACTGAGAGGAGACAGCAGTATGCAGAGGCTACTGAGAGACCCCTGAGAGGAGACAGCAGTATGCAGAGGCTACTGAGAGACCCCTGAGAGGAGACAGCAGTATGCAGAGGCTACTGAGAGACCCCTGAGAGGAGACAGCAGTATGCAGAGGCTGCACAGGGGCCACTGAGAGGAGATCAGTATACAGAGGTTGCCCAGAGGCCACAGAGAGATGAGAGCAGTATGCATATGCTGCAGAGAGGCCTCTAGAGGACAGAGCACTGTGCAGATGTTACGCTGCTCCACTCGCTGTGTGTTTGTCCGGTGTTTGTGTGTGAACAGGAGCTTAGTTCAGGTTGAGAGCTGCAGGGCTTATACCCTTTCTCTCCTTGCTCTGTGTGTTGCTTTCCAGCTACTGACTAGCTCATCAGCAACCTATAAATACCTGCTTGTCTCTCTCATATTCTGCCTCATCAATACAAGTCCTGCTGGTCTGCTTTACTTTGCTATCTGTATGTATACGGACAGTCGCCTTCCTGGACTTTGACCTCAGCTTGTTCCTGATTAGGATTTATTCCTTTGCTACTCTACTCTAGTGTCCCTGATCCCCTGAGTATTTGGCACAGTGAATCCACATGTACTAGTCATAACAGCAAAGACTGGATGGAGACCACTGAGAGGAGAGAGCAGCATGCAAAGGCTTCAGAGATGCCCCGAGAGGATATTGCAGTATGTAGAGGCTGCAGAGAGACCCCTGAGAGGACAGAGCAGTATGAAGAGGCTGCAGAGAGACCCCTGAGAGGACAGAACAGTATGCAGAGGCTGCAGAGAGACCCCCCCCCCCGACAGGACATAGCAGCATGCAAAGGCTTCAGAGATGCCCCTGAGAGGATATTGCAGTATGCAGAGGCTGCAGAGAGACCCCTGAGAGGGCAGAGCAGTATGAATAGGCTGCAGAGAGACACTTGAGAGGACAGAACAGTATGCAGAGGCTGCAGAGAGACCCTTGAGAGGACAGAGCAGCATGCAAAGGCTGCAGAGAGACCCCTGAAAGGACCGAATAGTATGCAGAGGCTGCAGAGAGACCCCTGAGAGGGCAGAGCAGTATGAATAGGCTGCAGAGAGACACTTGAGAGGACAGAACAGTATGCAGAGGCTGCAGAGAGACCCCCGAGAGGACAGAGCAGCATGCAAAGGCTGCAGAGAGACCCCTGAAAGGACCGAATAGTATGCAGAGGCTGCAGAGAGACCCCTGAGAAGACAGAACAGTATGCAAAGGCTGCAGAGAGACCCCTGAGAGGACAGAACAGTATGCAGAGGCTGCAGAAAGATCCCCGAGAGGACAGAGCAGAAAGCAGAGGCTGCGGAGAGACCCCAGGGAGGACAGAGCAGTATGCAGAGGCTACAGAGAGCCCACCAAGAGGACAGAGCAGTATGTAGAGGCTGTAGAGAGACCCCTGACAGGACACAACAGTATGCAAGAGAAAAGATTACTAGAAAATAGTATAGAAGGGAGAAAGGAGAAGAGACAGGTGAACTAGAAATAAGGAAATAGCAGACAAAAACAAAATGAATAAAAAGGAGAGAATACCAAAAACATGCAGATGCACATACATACAGTATTGTGCAAAAGTGTAGGCAGGTGTGAAAAAAATGAACAAAGTAAGAATTCTTTCAAATATAGAAGTATCAATAGTTTGCATTTATTCTGCAGTAGGACAACGACCCCAAACATCCAGCCAATAAACTATCTTCAATGCTGTGAAGAGCAAGAAGTCCTGGAAGTGCAGATCTACCCCCACAGAGGCCTCCCCTCAACATCATCCTGTCTGAAAGAGATAGAAGGATCTGAGCAAGCCTACATCCACAGAAGATCTGCGCTTAGTTCTCCAAGATGCCTGGAGGAACCTCCTTGCTGAGTTTGTGGAAAACTGTGTGCGAGTGTACCTAGAAGTACTGATGCGATATACAGGTTTGTGTGTATATATACAGGTCCTTCTAAAAAAATTAGCATATTGTGATAAAGTTCATTATTTTCTGTAATGTGCTGATAAACATTAGACTTTCATATATTTTAGATTCATTACACACAACTGAAGTAGTTCAAGCCTTTTATAGTTTTAATATTGATGATTTTGGCCACAGCTCATGAAAACCCAAATTCCTATCTCTAAAAATTAGCATATTTCATCCGACCAATAAAAGAAAACTGTTTTTAATACAAAAAAAGTCAACCTTCAAATAATGATGTTCAGTTCTGCACGCAATACTTGGTTGGGAATCCTTTTGCAGAAATGACTGCTTCAATGCGGCGCGGCATGGAGGCAATCAGCCTGTGGCACTGCTGAGGTGTTATGGAGGCCCAGGAGGCTTCAATGCGGCGTGGCATGGAGGCAATCAGCCTGTGGCACTGCTGAGGTGTTATGGAGGCCCAGGATGCGTCAATGCGGCGTGGCATGGAGGCAATCAGCCTGTGGCACTGCTGAGGTGTTATGGAGGCCCAGGAGGCTTCGATGCGGCGTGGCATGGAGGCCATCAGCCTGTGGCACTGCTGAGGTGTTATGGAGGCCCAGGAGGCTTCGATGCGGCGTGGCATGGAGGCCATCAGCCTGTGGCACTGCTGAGGTGTTATGGAAGCCCAGGATGCTTCAATGCCGCCTTAAGCTCATCCAGAGTGTTGGGTCTTGCGTCTCTCAACTTTCTCTTCCCAATATCCCACAGATTCTCCATGGGGTTCAGGTCAGGAGAGTTGGCAGGCCAATTGAGCCCAGTAATACCATGGTCAGTAAACCATTTGCCAGTGGTGTTGGCGCTGTGAGCAGGTGCCAGGTCGTGCTGAAAAATGACATCTTCATCTCCATAAAGCTTTTCAGCAGATGGAAGCATGAAGTGCTCCACAATCTCCTGATAGCGGCTGCATTGACCCTGCCCTTGATAAAACACAGTGGACCAACACCAGCAGCTGACATGGCACCCAGACCATCACTGACTGTGGGGACTTGACACTGGACTTCAGGCATTTTGGCATTTCCCTCTCCCCAGTCTTCCTCCAGACTCTGGCACCTTGATTTCCGAATGACCTGCAACAGTCCAGTGCTGCTTCTCTGTAGCCCAGGTCAGGCGCTTCTGCCGCTGTTTCTGGGGAATGCGGCACCTGTAGCCCATGTCCTGCACACGCCTGTACACGGGGGCTCTGGATGCTTCTACTCCAGACTCAGTCCACTGCTTCCGCAGGTCCCCCAAGGTCTGGAATCGCTCCTTCTCTACAATCTTCCTCAGGGTCCGGTCACCTCTTCTCGTTGTGCAGCGTTTTCTGCCACACTTTTCCCTTCCCACAGACTTCCCACTGAGGTGCCTTGATACAGCCCTCTGGGAACAGCCTATTCGTTCAGACATGTCTTTCTGTGTCTTACCCTCTTGCCTGAGGGCGTCAATGATGGCCTTCTGGACAGCAGTCAGGTCGGCAGTCTTACCCATGATTGCCGTTTGGAGTAATGAACCAGGCTGGGAGTTTTTAAAAGCTTCAGGAATCTTTTGCAGGTGTTTAGAGGTAATTAGTTGATTCAGATGATTAGGTTAATAGCTCGTTTAGAGAACCTTTTCATGATATGCTAATTTTTTTAGATAGGAATTTTGGGTTTTTATGAGCTGTGGCCAAAATCATCAATATTAAAACAATAAAAGGCTTGAACTACTTCAGTTGTGTGTAATGAATCTAAAATATATGAAAGTCTAATGTTTATCAGTACATTACAGAAAATAATCAACTTTATCACAATATGCAAATTTTTTAAGAAGGACCTGTATATACCTAGAAGAAGTGATGGTGAAGGCAGAGGGGTCACACTAGATACTGATTGGGTTCAGATTTCTCTTTTCTTCGTTCATAAAAATAAAATATTAACACTTCTATTTCTGAAAGCATCCTTACTTTGCAGTATTTTCCCCAAACCTGCATAAAACCTTTGCACAGTACTGTATGTGTTCTGGGATTCGAAGACACATTAACCTGTAAGGGTATGACATTACAGCGTGGTCGTGAG